>NW_021703768.1:114253230-114285861 GCF_005190385.1 Monodon monoceros
CCCACCCCTCCCTATCCCACCCCTCTAGGTGGTCACAAAGCACCGAGCTGATCTCCCTGTGCTATGCGGCTGCTTCCCACTAGCTATCTACCTTACATTTGGTAGTGTATATATGTCAATGCTACTCTCACTTCGTCCCAGCTTCCCCTTCCCCACCTGTGTCCTCAAATCCACTCTCTACATCTGCGTCTTAATTCCTGCCCTGCCCCTAGGTACGTCAGTACCGTTCTTTTAGATTCCATATATGTGCATTAGCACCTGGTATTTGTCTTTCTCTTTCTGACTTACTTCACTCTGTATGACAGACTCTAGGTCCATCCGCCTCATCACAGGTAACTCATTTTCATTCCTTTTTATGGCTGAGTAATAGTCCATTGTATATATGTGCCACATCTTCTTTATCCATTCATCTGTCAATGGACACTTAGGTTACTCCCATGTCCTGGCTATTGTAAATAGTGCTGCAGTGAACATGACTCCTTCTGAATTATGGTTTTCTCAGGGTATATGCCCAGTAGTGGGATTGCTGGGTCATATGGTAGTTCTACTTTTAGTTTTTTAAGGAACCTGCATACTCTTCTCCATAGTGGCTGTATCAGTTTACATTCCCACCAACAGTGCAGGAGGGTTCCCTTTTCTCCACACCCTCTCCAGCATTTATTGTTTGTAGATTTTTGATGATGGCCGTTCTGACTGCTGTGAGGTGATACCTCATTGTGGTTTTGATTTGCATTTCTCTAATGATTAGTGATGTTGAGCATCTTTTCATGTGTTTGTTGGCAGTCTGTATAAGACCTCACACCATTAGAAAGACCAGAAAGGAGGAGGAGGGGTCTACCTATGGGTGCCTCTCTGGGTCCTCCTGGAACTGGAGGTGTGGAAGTGTCCACCAGCCTTTGTTATGCTCTCTGGCTTGGTCTTGCCCTGCTGAGTGACCTTGGTGCTGCCTGCTACACTGGCCTATGTGTCCCTGTTACCTCCTTGCCCACTCCAGGCCCACAGGAATCTGCTGGGCCAGATCGGGCTTGCAGGTTAGGGACCAAGCTTTGCCACCTTCTTCCCTCACTCTGCCAACCTACTATCATTGCTGTTTTGTTCATTTCCCCACAGGGATTCCGCTCAGGAAATACCAGTTGAGAAGCAAGTACCAGACCCTATGTTCATAGTCACCCCCGAGGTACCAAGAACATTCTCTTGAGGTCACCCAGAGAGGAGAGGTCAGCCCAGAGATGTAGTTTGTCCTCCTTGTCAATTTTCCCCAAAGCCCCTCTCCTCTCTTTCCCAGTCTTTTTTTTTTTTTTTGGTAATATTTATTTATTCATTCATTCATTCTGTGCCAGGTCTTAGTTGCGGCATGCGGGATCCTTTGTTGTAGGACGTGGGATCTTTAGTTGTGGCATGCATGCAGGATCAAGTTCCCCGACCAGGGATTGAACCCGGGCCTGCATTGGTAGCGCCAAGTCTTACCCATTGGACCACCAGGGAAGTCCCCCCAGTCTTTCTTTTTAACCTCTGTCTTGGTGGCAAAAACCTCCAAATCATTTGTGTTTTATTTTCTACTTGGTACAGATTGGGAGAGTCTGGCCCTAGGAAGTATATCTCTTGTCATTTAGGAGATGAAGGATTTAACCTCTCTGGTTATCAGCTATGAGCTTGCTCTTCTATAATGGGGTATTTGGTTGGAGGAAGGGACTAGTGGATAACAGGATAGAGAAGGGAAGGCATCTTTCAGGTGACACTTTACGTCATCTTGTCCCAGCATTCCATAATCAACTATGTAACCATTTGCTTTGTGGCTGTGTTTCTGTGGTGGCGGTGATTGTACTGTTATATCCCCAACACTCTCCACTCTGTCACAGGTGCTCAGCTGACATTTGCTGAATGAATGAAGGAGCCATTCACACCAGTGCCCAAGATCAGAACATGCCTGCCCACAAAGGTGAGCTCTGTCAACCCAGGAGGGCTGACTGGCACACCTTCTAGCCCTCATCCATGCGCCAGAATTGGTGAGAGAAGCTGGGGAAACCTGGATGAGCAGTTGGGAGAAGAGGGGTGAGGATGTGGGGAAGGAGGTATGACCTCACGAAAGGAGGAGATGGAATACCTACTATCTATATAGCAGTCTCTTGATCTGAGATGCCAAGGGCTTCTGTCTGAGTATTAAGGACAAGATGCTTTGTCTGCCAGTGCAAGATCCCAGCTGTCATCAATGGCCATTTTCTTTTTTTTTTGTCTTGTTATCTCATTTTACTTATCTTTTAGAACTCTTCCAAATATTAGAGGAAAGAAATCAATTTTCACCTGTCACGTTCCACACTTCAATTATTAATGAATGTCAAATTTTATTTTAGCATCTTTTTTTTAACATCTTTATTGGGGTATAATTGCTTTACAGTGGTGTGTTAGTTTCTGCTTTATAACAAAGTGAATCAGTTATACATATACATATGTTCCCATATCTCTTCCCTCTTGCGTCTCCGTCCCTCCCACCCTCCCTGTCCCACCCCTCCAGGCGGTCACAAACCACCTAGCTGATCTCCGTGTGCTACGCGGCTGCTTCCCACTAGCTATCCACTTTACACTTGGTAGTGTATATATGTCCATGCCACTCTCTCACCTCATCACAGCCTACCCCTCCCCTTCCCCATATCCTCAAGTCCATGCTCTAGTAGGTCTGTGTCTTTATTCCCGTCTTACCCCTAGGTTCTTCTGTGCCTTAACTTGGGTTGAACTCATAAAGGAAGGGAAGAAAGGAATCGAAATCCCATCCACTTCACTCTTTGATTTGAAAGGGCTTTGTCTGTGTGCCTGGGTGTACGTGACTGAAATTCACAAGTGTGGTGCTCTCCCTTCATTCTTGTACCAGCATTTGTTATTCCTGATTTATGTGGGGGGCAGAATAATACAGTGTTTCAAAGGGTTTGGAATCCAAATTCTGCTACTTGTTAGCTCTGTGACCTGTTAGTAAACTCGCTAAGCCTCAGTTTCTTTATCAGCAAAGCAAGGGAACGTGCTTGCAATAAACATACAATAAATGTTAGCTTACCTATCGGGGAGAAAAAAACGCCCCTCCCACCCTTACCTCTGTTGTCCAGTTAGTCTCACAAACATTATGCAAACTTAATTTCATTCATTCTTTTATAAACTCATTCATCTGACACATCTTTTTTTGAGCCACTGCAGTGTAGTTGCTGAGACCATAGACTTTGAAGGTCAACTATCTGGGCTTAAATTCTTGTTTAGATATTTGCTGGCTGGGTCACCTTGAGCAGGTTACTTAACCTCTCTATTCCTCAAACTCCCATCTGCAAAGAGAGTGTCCCAGTGGTATTTATCTCATAGGTGATTATGAGGATTAAATTAATGGGTTAAAAAGGTGGAAAGTATCCAACAAATATTAACTGTTGTTATGATTATGAGCCAGGTACTGTGCTAGGGCGTGGAATACGGTGGTGAGTAAAAATACATCCCTGACCTAACAAAGCTTACCACCCAGCAGAGAGGATGGTCTACAAGTAATTATACAAATATAATTATCATTGTATTGAGTGCTAAGAAGGCAGTGGAAAGGGAACAACAGTAGGCCAGTGGAGCAGGGACTTGAAATGGGTAGAGAAAGGCTTGAGGGAAGATCCCCCAGTGAAGTGACAGTCAAACCAGGTTGTGAGGATTAAGATGTGTTGACCAGGCCAAAGGCAGAATCTGAGCTAGAGGTACAAAGGCCCTCGTTGAGCAATGAATGGTGTTGTGGTGGGGAAGACAGAGGGTGACCAAGCAGGAGATGTATGCAGACTTTGGAGGCGAGGTAAGAATGTTAGTCTTGATTCAGAGAGCATCGGAAGACACCAAGGGTTTTAAAACGGGGGCGATATGGCCACTTTCTCACTGCCTTGTTCTGTCTTTGGAGCTACAAGGTGAGATTAGCACACGGCCCTCTGGCCACTGGGTCATCCTGATGTTTTCCTTCTGCATATCTTCATTAGCTGATCCATCTCAGCAGTCTCAAAGCCAGGAACGCATGTGAGAAAACTCTAGGGGCTGGACATTCAGGGCCTCAACCATTCTGTCTGGCATTCCCCCGTACGAGGACATTCTCTGGAGGAAAATGATGACACATCCTTGTCCTTCTCGAATCCCACCCTCAGTGCCTCACACAGTGTGAGCTGTGATATGAAGTGGTCCATCCATGAAGGGTGGTGGTTCGGAGCCATCACCACGATGACGTCATCAGGAGCTCATCAGGCCATGGCCAGCTCACCTTTCACTCTGGTCTTTGTGGCTCAGGCAGGTGGGACTGGGGCAGAGGGCCTGCCCATGGGGTTTCTGCCCTGCAGCCCTGGCACAGCCTGCGTCAGATTTATTTCTGATTTTAGGAAACTGTGAGGTTCACAGGGGCAAGATGCTGTGACACAGCTTTTAGTTTTATTTCTGCATGTTGCTCTCAGCAGCCATTTGTTCCCTCCTCTTATACCTCTTTGCAAAGCTCCGGATTCCCTAAGAAGGACTGAAGCCATTTGAATTATGATACATTGTGTTCCCAGCCAAGGTGTGTTGTGCTGGTGAAACCTTCCCTTGATCAAAGGCTACAACTACTGTTGCGCATTTGGAACAGCATGGCGCTTTCTTTACTATGCCTGAGGAGTGTATTTCAAGGAGAAAACATTGCATTCTCAGAGTAACAAATCATACCTGTCAGGTAGGCTGCCCATCTCTGGGAGCATTAAGCACAAGACCAAACTCTCTGCTCTCTTCCCTGAACCACAGCTGATTTCTCGAACACTGATTAAACGGCAAATGCAAAGTCTGTACAGACAAATATAGGTCATCTTCCCCTTTGATGGCTGAATTGCTAGCGTGCAGCTGGAGCCGCTACATGTCAGATCCCTGACAGGGTTTTGTTTTACATTCCAGACACAAGCAGGCTCCTGGAATCTTCTGCCACCCACATACGCTCCGTCTCTTAAGCTCCCCCTGCACAAACACGGCCCTCTGCTCCTTCTGCAATCCGAGGACTTGAACGAAATGAAATAACAGTACAATTCAATTCAGATTCAATTTAGGGAATATTTTGATTTTCTGGTTGAATAATTCTAGAAAAGATACAGGTTTAGCCCTGAATCCAACTGGCTTATTGGATGTATGTATTTAAAAACAGCTTTGATTTGCTTCATAGCTCACTTTAAAATAAGCTGGGCTTCATCTGATTCTGGAAATGAGCGTGACCTCTCCTCACTTTCTGCCCAGTGTTCGGTTGGAGACCCCAAGGCCCCACACATGAAGCGACATGAAGCTCAGTTCTGAAAAATAAATCTTTCAGGGTCCTCGTCTGACTGTGCTTGGGATCCAAGGAGAGTTGAAAAGGCCCAAGAAACCCATTTTAAGCAGAGAGTTGGCTTACAGCCAGTTTTAATAAAAGCACCTTCACTTTGGGGCAGTGAATGTGAGACCAGCATCCATAGCACAAGAGAAGCTTACAGGGTAGCAACTGGACATTTCGCAGCTAATCTAAGCTCTTCCAGGAAATAGAGAATTGACTGTAGTGCAGTTCAAATCATAATGGGCTAAAGGCTTCTCTGTGATCTCCTATTGTGTGTCTCACTTTTTCTTGATCCCCTGTAGTCTGTAAGTTCATTATTCTTCTTGCTGTCCCCGGAAGTAAGCAGTGGGCCTGATGTCTAATAGGTGTTTGCCATGTGTGAGTTGAATTGAACCCAAATCTTATCTTGTAGAAGTTAGGATTAGGTTTGACTGCAAGGAACAGAGATCCCCTCAGTGGTGACTTAAACAAGATTGGGGTTGGTTTATCTTTTGGGTGAAAGGAGTTCAGAGGTAGGCAATCCAGGACTGACGTGGTGTCTCCACAGTGGCCAGAAGCCCTATATTCCCTCTGCTGTCTGTACTGAGTAGCCCTCCTCCTCCATCAGGGAAGGAAGGAAGAAGCCCGCCCATTCACTCTTTTTTTTTAAATTTTTTACTTATTCATTATGAAATATAACACACATGTAGAAAAAGGTAAAGAAAATATATACAACTCAATACATTATCATAAGACAGGCAAACATATGATCAATATCCAGGTCAAGAAATTGGGCTTCCCTGGTGGCGCAGTGGTTGAGAGTCCATCTGCCGATGCAGGGGACGCGGGTTCGTGCCCCGGTCTGGGAAGATCCCACATGCCACGGAGCGGCTGGGCCTGTGAGCCATGGCCGCTGAGCCTGTGCGTCCGTAGCCTGTGCTCCACAACGGGAGAGGCCACAACAGTGAGAGGCCCGCGTACTGCAAAAAAAAAGAAAAAGAAAAAGAAAAAAAAAGAAATAGAACATTGCCAGCATCCCCAAAGTTCCCTTTCAGGTTCCTGCCTAATCTCTCTCCTCACCACCACACACCCCCCGCCCCAAAAGAAAACTACCATCCTGACTTTGATAGTTGTTAGTTCATTACTTTTCTGTATAGTTTTATCAATTCAGTTTATCCCAGTTCACTATAGTTTCGTAATGTCTATTTTAAAGTTTTTTTAATAAATGGTATCATCTAGCGTGTGCTGTTGTACAGCTGATTCCTTTTGCTCAACAGTATGTTTGTGAGATTCAGCCATATTGTTGTGTGGAGAATGTGTTTGTTTTCATTGTTGTGTACATTCTGGTGAGTAAACAGTGGTATCTCCTTGTGCTGCTAATTAGCATTTTCCTGATTACTAATGTTGTTAAGCGCTTTTTCATGTGGATTTTAGCTATTGAGATAACTTCTTTTGTGAATCACCTGCTCAAATCTTCCTTTTTTTTAAAATTTGCATTATCTATTTTATTTATTTGTAAGAACTCTTTGTGTATCCTGGATATAGTTTGTTATTTACTGTGTTCCAAATACTTTCTCTTACTCCATAGCTTGCCATTGCATCCCCATAGGAGTGTCTCTTTAGAAGTCCTTACTTTTAAGGCAGTCAGAATTATCATTCTTTTTTTTACAATGGTGAGTGTTTTTGGTGTCTGGCTAAGAAATCTTTCTGTACCTTGAGGTCACAAAGAAATTCTCCTGTTATTTTCTAGAAGCTTTATTATTTTGCCTTTCATATTTAGATCTACAGTTTAAATTGGGATTGCTTTTTATGTATGTGTGAGGTAAGGTTTAGGGTCCCCCCACCACTGGATATCCAGTGATTCCAGGATTAAAAAGCCCATCATTTCCCCTGCTGCTCTGCAATGTTACCCTTTACCTTAATCAAGTGTCTATATACACATGGATCTCTTTTTGAGCTCTCTATTCTATTCCATCAAGTTATTTGTCTCTCCTAGATTCAATACCACATTGTAAAAATTACTGTGGTAATTTTATAATTGTAACTTTACAGCAGATCTTGATATCAAGTAGACCCTGTCTTTTCATTTTCTTCTTCAAGTTTCTTAGCTTTTCTTTTTTAAAATTTCTGTATACATTTCAGAATCAGTTTGTCAAGTTATACACACACACACACACACATACACACACACACCTGTTGGGGTCTTGGAATTTCATTAAATTTATAGATGAAGTTGGGAGAGAACTGATTTCTGTACAATACTGAGTTTTCAAATCCAGGAACATGACACATCTCTTTTTCTAGTTAGGTCTTCTTTAATTTCTCTCAGTAATGTTTCCAGTTTTTTATGTGAAGCTTTTATACATAAGTTATTCATAGATAGTTGATACTTTTAACATTACTGTAAATTGTTTCTTTTAAAATTTCACTTTTTAACTAATACATAGAAATGTAATTAATGTTTATGTTCTGATCTTATAACCAACAGTTTTTCTAAACTCAATTATTTTTCTAATTATTTCTCTGTGGATTATTTTGGGTCTTTTACATATATAATTATGTCTATAAATTATCTTATGTAGTTTAGGTCTGTTCAAGTTTTCTATTTTTTCTTGGGTCTATTATTATTAACTTCTTTTGTTTTTATTTCATTCTGTCTGCTTGCTTTGTGTTTCATTTGCTCTTCTTTTTCTAGTTTTTTAAGATGGAAGTTTAGATCATCGATTTGAATCCTTTCTTTACTAATATAGCCTTTTAAACTAATAACATTCCTCTAAGCATTGCTTTAGCTGCATCCCAAGATTTTTGATGTTTGTATTTTTATTATCATTCAGTTCAATATTATCTAATTTCTCGTGTGATTTCTTTTTTGAACCAAAAGTTATTTATACTTATGTTGTTTAACTTCTAAATACTAGGGATTTTCTTGGTTACTTTATTGTTATTGTTCAAATATATTTTTTTGCACCTTGACACTCTCTTCTCCTGTCACATTTCAAGTATTATGTGTGTTTCCGCCTTGATATCTAATAGGTCCATAGGGTTCTGTTAATTTCTTTTTCAATCTTTCTTCTTCATCTTGTATAATTTCAATTAATCTGTCTTCAAGTTCACTTACTCCTTGCTCTGTCATGTCCATTTGGCTATTAAGTCCATCCCATGAATTTCTTTTTAATTTTGGAAATTGAATATTTCAGTTCTAGAATTTCCATTTCTTTTTTATTATTTTCTTTGCTGAGGTGTTCCTTTATTGAAACATGTTTTGTTTTACTTCATTGAGAATAGTTATTTAGTGCTTTAAAATCCTTTTATATTGGTTTCAACATTTAGCTCATCTTAGATTTGGACTCAATTGACTTTTGAGAATATGTTCCATTTTCTTGGTTCTTTGAAAGTCATGTACTTTCAGATTTATCCTGAACATTATGCATGTTAAGTTATGAGAATTTTGGAATCTATTATTTTTACCCAATTTTTGTTTCTTCTTTTGTTTTAGTGAGTAATTTTCTTGGCTGGGTTTGAATTGCAAATTCTGTTTTTGGAGGCAGCAGTTTTGGTCTTGATGCAGATTTTTTGTTTTTAGCTTAGGTGCTCTGAATCTGTTCTGTGCCTGAGTCATTCAGGGGTTATACAGAGATAGGGGTAAACAGAGCTTAGAGATCCCCCATCTGGCTCTTTCCCTTTTGAGGGTCCTTCACTCTCTTTAGCACCTGTGAGTGCCAAGGCTCACTTTTCTGGTTCCCCAGGCCAGAAAAACTACAGGGTTTTTTGTTTGTTTGTTTGTTTCATGCAACCCTACCTGCTCTGTGTATGCAGCTTAGCCCCACGCTAAAAGCCTTGGAGGTGGGAGTTTATTTGTATAGCTCTCTGGCTCCCTTCTCCAAGCTAGCATGCACTCCTCACCAGTCAGTCTGCTTCTGTTCATTTTCCAGCACCTTCAGGCAGTTGGCTTTTCATTTACATCCAGAATTAGTAGTTGTTTTCTGCAGGAGAAGGGGAATGTCTTAGTCAGACATACCCAGAAGTGGAAGTCCTCTTTCAGAATTCCATCAGGACAGTGAGGAGAAGAGGAATCCAATGGCAGTGAGTCAGGCTCCAGACTGGCCTATTGCTCCATTTGATATAAATTCACCAGTAAATTTCCTTGCTTCTAACACAAGGATAAGGGCAATAGGCTCAGATCACTTCTCTTTCTATCCAAAATGCCCAGACACACTGGCCTTCTGAACAGGTGGCCTCAAAGTGACATGCCTACAATAACTATGTGGAAAGTTTTTGGCTTTCAGATATGTTTAGTAGGATGTGAGTTAAGTCTGGAAATCAGAATCTCTTGTTTCATGAGTAAGACACTTCCCTGACTCTTGTCACCAGTATTTTCCAGTAAGGATAGTATATATGGTCTTGTAGAACTCAAACACAGGAGAATTAATCAGGAAGGGCTGGAAGCTGGAGGAAGACAGGAAGGACCCACCATGAAATTCAAATAGGGAAATAGAAACATAAAAAGTACTGGAGTTTATTATTATTGGCTTACTGAACCATCTGGCAAGTAAAGTCAGGAGCAAGTTATGGGCAGACAAAGGGATGCTCAATAGGTCCATCTGGGACATGTGTTCCGGGGGTGGGGACAGGTAGGTATTGGGTGCCCACAATGTTCTGGGGCTGCCACAGCTGCCTTATGGCCCCTATTTGGCAGAGAAAGAAATTGAACCTCAGACAGCTTTTATCACCTGCCCAGTATTTCATGGCTAGGGAGTGGCAGATTCAGTCTGAATCATGGTCTGCTGGGGTCCAGAAGAGAGAGAACTTTGACCCATTCTCCAAATCAGAGGTTCTCAATTTTTACTGTAGTATAAGTAAGACAGATAGTGGATATTTGTCACCCATTAAAGAAAGCAAATTGAAAAGCAAATGAGCAAGACTGCCATTGCTAAAAAAATTAACCACGAATCTCAATTTATTTAAGAAAAGAAAAAAAAAGTCATTTGCACATTGCAGTATCTTGATCATTATTCATAACAAATTACTAGAGCCACCACTTTATAACTTATCCCCACACATTGCATCAGGGTGAAAGCACTCAAGGGCTAGAGAACATTAACCTGGAGAAAGGGAAATGGCCCACATTTGGATGCAGGGACTCAGCGAGAAAGAGGCTGAAGCAGACAGTTTCCTCCAGCCCCTTATAGCTGAGCAGCAAGAGGCAACCAACCAGAAGCCTGGTTTCTCCCATCCACTCCCAGGCCCTCTCCACCGCCTCAGCTCACTCCTGCCTGCAATCAGTCTAGACTCTTAGAGCTATTGACCGGCTGCCTCACAGTCATTGCCCAAATTCCATCTCCTGTATAATCCATTTTCCCTGCCTCAGAGAGAGCCATTGGATTTCTCAATTATCAAATTGTACAGTCATGAGCTTACATACTTCTAAGAGGTAATACGGTGTAAAGTTTCTTTTCCGTGGAAATGTCATATTGGTTCCTCTGGGGAGTGAATGGAATATTTAAAATATTCTTTCAGTCTCAATAGCCCATTAAGAGGGATGCAAAGGTGAAATGTGACTTGGCTTAGGCTGGAATAGAAACGTGTGTTCTTTGAGAAGCTCTGAGGCAGTTTGCTCACTGATAGCATCACTGCCTAATCTTTTATTATCTGTCTCGCTTTCTACTGTTTGGATTAAAAAGTACCTAAGTGGGCAAATGAAATTTCTCTGCTGACACACACCTTTGATAAACATAATTTTTGGCATGTAGTTATATGCACATTTACAGTTAATTCAATCAGCGTTGCTTGTTTATTTTTTAAAATAATAAATACAGCTACCGTTTGTTGGATGTGTACTTTGTGCCAGGCAATACTTAGGCACTGTACAAGTGCTATATAATTTTATAAACTAATTTTTTGGCTATAAAAATAATATATAATTACATTCTCCTTATAAAAATTCAAATAATTTAAATAACACTGAAGTCCAGTTTGATCTCAGTCCCTATCCTCACCCAAGATTCTGCTGTCCTACCAAAAGGTAACAGCTTTTTCACCTTTTTGTGTCCTTCCAGAATTTTCTATGTACTTACATACATATGTTCCTGTAAAATAGATATAGGAGTGTGGTTTTGTGTGTATGTTTGTTTTGTAAATAGAATCATCACTGTGTTTCATGCTGCAATTTGCTTTTCACACTCAACAATATGTCTTGAATATTTCCCTGTGTTGCTAAGACAGTTCTGGCTCCCTTCTTTTAAACTCCTATTTCATTGTCCATAACAGCATAGCACCAAATTTCACTTAGTTATTCCCTACTAAAGCAGAATTAGGTTGTTTTCTTTTTTCCTCTTGCTATTACACACAAGGGTAAATTTCTATAATTGGGGTATTTAGCATTTATTAGCTTCCTTGTTAGCAATAAGAGGGTGCCAATAGTCAGCCAAGCGTAGTGTGTAGCTCACACAGACAGATTTCAAAACCTCAGTTCCAGTACTAGAGTACAGACAGGATTATCTGCATTTTATTTTGAGAGTGGTAGGGGAAGGGAGGAAAAAAAGAAGCTAAAAATACAAATGATAACTATTGAGATATCACATCTGGGATCAGTTACATATTTTTCAGACATTAAAAAAGGACATCCAAACCATAGGAAACACATAGTTATTTTCATTTTGGCTTTTTTGTGTTTTTAATTGGCAACCAGCAGAAATCTCCTAGACAGATGAGGAAAACAAACTCTTAATTAGGAAGCAGGTATTAGGTATGTGGAGAGCCTGTTTCTTTCCAGACACTCCATGTAAATGCTGCTTCCTGTACTCCCCACAAGCTCTTGAAGGGAAGCAGAGTATGCCACCCCAAAATATGCCACTTTGATATGTGGATTGTTAGGAGCTGAAGGCAATCAGGACCCCAAAGACTCAGGAAAAACTTTTACCTCTCCCTTAACTACCTAAAAGAATTTAGACAGGGGTCCTACACCAGAAGAGAGCTATTGGCAGAGAGAACTTTTCTAATCTGAAAGACCTCTCTACGTGGAAGAGCAAACTTCTAATTACCAGTCATCTGCTCTTAACATCCTGTGAGTGACGCTCCTCCCCTTTGAAGCCCCAGGCCCCTTTCACATTCCTTAGTTCGGGATGGCATATAAATCTCAATCGCCCGACTTGCTCTTGGGGCTCAGCATATCTTTGGAGAGCCCATACATATAAAATTCAATTTGTTTTTCTCCTGTTAATCTGTCTTGTATCAATGTAATTGTTAGAGCAGTGAAAGAACCTAGAAGGGAAGAAGGGAAAATTTTTCCACCCCTGCACTCTGATTACGGTGCTGTGCTCATGGCTCCTGATGTCAAGCAGCTACACTTCAATCCTGCAACCTTCAGAAGAACAAAACACAAACGTTTGCATTTGTTTATCTTTCCAAAATTAGTAGTGTTGTTGAGGAGGTTTTATTATAAATCTGACTTATTCTTATATGAGATAGTCAAGCATATGGAGATGTTTAAAGAAGAAATTTTTTAAAAATCTCCCCCAATGTCTCGATCCCAATATTAATTAACATTTTGGTAAACATCTTCCAGATAGTGCATATTCTATCTTTTCTGAGAAATATAATTTTCTATAAATGTGGTTCTAACACTCACGCATTTTTATAGCTAACTTTTTTTTCTGTCAACAACATATTCTATAAATCTTTAACAATGCTAATAGATGTGATCACTCCTTGATATTGACTAAATCATAGTCAATCACGTGGTGGTGTGGTACATTTGACCCTTCATTTATTCCCTTGGTCCCTCATCCATTTATCCCCCAAATCTTTGTTTTGTGGCTTATTGTAAGTCAGGCATCATGCTGAGCACTGAGCATACAATGGTGGGCAATACAGGTACAGTCTGAGGGCCTTAGGAGTTTAGGTCTGGTAGGAAAAACAAATAAGCAATTGTTTATCATGTGATAAACCCTATGGGACTTGGTTTAGAAGGTGTGATTAAGAAAGGCTCCTTGGAGGAAGTAATAGCCATGCTGCAGAATCACAGAGGATGAGTGGGAGTTTGTAAGACAATGGAGGCGGGTGGCGGGGTGGGGGGGGTGGGGGTGGCAGGGGTGTTTAAGCAGAGGGAACAGCATTTGCAAAGACTTGGAAATGAGAGAGATCTGGCCCTTCTGTAGAAACCAGGCTGCTGCTTTGTCTTTATTATGGGCTGTTGACACTGCCTAGCTGAGATCAGTGATCTCTAGGGCTGGTGGTGGTTGGCAATGGTGGTGGTTGGCAATTGTGGTGGCACCCACCCTGATGTTTCTTCATGGCTTTGGTACTTGGCTAGAAAGAGAAGGTATAAGTAGGAAGCAAGAGCACTTCCTCTGCCAGCTTCAGCAGGGAGAGGATAAGAAACCACAGAGAAGGGGCTTTCCCCAGACCCCCAAAGGTCTGCCTGGACAGAGTTCCAACAGGCTCCCAGCAGCCTGGGTCCTCGCAGGGTCAGAGTGAACCTGCTGAGGAGTGAGGGGCCCACTGAACATGGATCAGTGTCAGAATTGCTGGCTTTGAAAGATCAAGGGACAATTAGCAAGTTTCTGACCTCAAAGATGGGGATAAAGGAGCTAACACAGGCAGTCTGAAATTAAACAATAACTTATAATTTTTGCCATTTGAAGGTAGTGTCATTTCCTCAAATGTGGCTTTGAATTGGCATTTTTATACCCCCACCAAGGGAAATTCTGATAAATGTAAGTAAAGCCATGGTCCTCCTTGCTTTCCAAATTGTAATTCCCCGAGCTTTCTGGATAAAATATCCATTTTTTTCTCTGTGTTGAATAAAAGTGTTGAGTGCCTTGCAGGACACTAAGGTAAGTTAGGAACTGTCCAAGTATCAAAGGAAAAAATACATTTGATCACCTTTGGACCCCAATAGTCAGGTTGGAAGCACATCATCCCCAGACAGTGGGAAAGGATTTGCAAATGACTTAAATTCCTGTGAGTGACAATGCAGGTAGCTGCACACTCCAGGGAAATGTTTATTGACTACCTATTACACTGAGAAATAGAAAAGATAAATATTTGCACTTCCATTGAGATACATTTAAAATTCCCAAACAGCCGTCATATAATCTGCTAAGCAATTTACCCAATTGTTTTACTTTTTTTTTTTTACTGAACAGGTGATTATAATGATATTTATTCTAGTCTGTGTAGATTTGTTATTGGTGATTACTTGTAATTGTTATGCATCTGATACTGAGGTTTTTTTCTTTTGAGGGGGTGGTAACAAATTAATAGAAATCACATATAAGGTACAATGATAAATCTCTTCTGATTTTAAAAATCAGAATCAACTTGGTATCTCCACTGACAAAATGTACAAATCCACAATCTTCAAAATTGCTTGCGGTACAAAATTATTAATTAGGTAGCATAAACTCTGCTTTAGGACTTATGGAACTGGGCTTCCTGGTTCTTCAAATACACTGGCTATTAAAATGTTACCACACATACAATACAATTAGAATACAATAAAATGCCTATCACTAAACTGGATCAAACTGGTATTTTTCTTTGATGTTAAGTAGGAACCTCAAGATCTTAGAATGCCTTGAGGGGTCACCATTCATTATTCCTTACTATATAGAAGATCTGTGGAAATAAAATGCATTAGAGAGCTCTCATTATCCAAATGCTGAATAGCAAGGGTTCACCATTCATTTTGCTCGTTTCCCATTTTCATATTCAGAGATTGCTTGTTCAGAAGACTAAATGGGATGAAATATTTTAGGAATACTCACCTGGCAAGTACATATATGATAGAAAGGATTAAGAGGAAATGGGAGTGGTAAAAGACCAGTAATGAGGTTACAGGATCAACCCATGCAAAAAGTGAAGAGGGTCTCGAGGAACAGGGCAGCAGAAGCAAGAGGAAAGAATAAAAGTTGGCCAGGAAAGAAGCCAAAGAGTAGGGAAAAGGAATCAAATATGTTCAAGTTTTAAGGCAGCAGGAATATGTGGGTTTAGGGGAAAATAGGCGTTTGGCTTATTACTTACAGAGACTGCAGTCATCCAAGACACTCCATGCTCCTTTGGGTCATATTGGCATTCTGTATTTGTGAGAGCTTTTTTGGTAGGATTTAGTTAATGCAAGAACTTTCCCTTTGTATTATAATTGCCTTTTGCCATTCTCTTTCCCCAAACCATGAACTCTTTGATGGCAAGATCTTTATCTTTCATCTTTGTATTCCTAAAGCACCTAGCAACATACAGGGCACATAATAGATACTTAGTAAATGTTTGAAAAAGGAGGCATGTGGTGAAGAAATCAAAGGAAGTGAGGGACTAAGTGGAAACAGGGCAAATGTCATTTGATATTTGTCTTAAAATTTAATATCCCAAAGGAACAAATTCTAGAGCAACATCCTTAATTTACCACGTGGTAAACTGAGGCCCAGGCAAAGGAAGCAAGTTGTCCAATCAAGGTCAGTCAAGCAGTTAGAGGCAGAGGTAAGGTCAGAAACTTGGTTTGCACTGCACACTGCTCACAGTACTCACACAGGTGAGTACTCCTGCCCCCTCAGAGAAAGCAGTGCCTGTTTTATTTTATTTTATTTTTTCTTTATTGAAGTATACAGTGTTGTGCTAATTTCTGCTGTACAGCAGAGTGACTCAGTTATACACTTACATACACTTTTTTTTAATATTCTTTTCCATTATGGTTTATTCCAGGAGATTGGCTATAGTTCCCTGTGCTATAGTAGGATCTTGTTGTTTATCCATTCTAAATGGAATAGTTTGCATCTACTAACCCCAAACTCCCAGGCCATCCCTCTCCCTCCCCACCTTCCCCTTGACAACAACAGGTCTATTCTCTGTGTCCATGAGTCTGTTTCTGTTTTGTAGATAGGTTCATTTGTGCCATATTTTAGATTCTACGTATAAATGATATCTGTGGTGTTTGTCTTTCTCCTTCTGACTTCACTTAGTGTGATAATCTCTAGGTCCATCCATGTTGTTGCAAGTGGCATTATTTCTCTCTTTTTTATGGCTGAGTAATATTCCATTGTATATATGTACCACATCTTCTTTATCCGTTCCCCTGTTGACGGACATTTAGGTCACTTCCATGTCTTGGCTATTGTAAATAGAGCTGCAATGAACAGTGAGGTGCATGTATCTTTTCGAATTAGAGTTTTCTCCAGATATGTGACTAGGAGTGGGATTGCTGGATCAAATGGCATTTCTACTTTTAGTTTTTTGAGGACCCTCCATACTGTTTTCCGTAGTACCTGCACCAATTTACATTCCCACCAACAGTGTAAGAGGGTTCTCTTTTCTCCACACCCTCTCCAGCATCTATTGTTTGTAGATTTTTTGATGATGGCCATTCTGACTGGTGTGAGGTGATACCTCATTGTACTTTTGATTTGCATTTCTCTAATTATTAGCAATGTTGAGCATCTTTCCATGTGCCTATTGGCCATCTGTATGTCTTCTTTGGAGAAATGTCTGTTTAGATCTTCTGCCCATTTTTCAATTGGGTTGTTTGTTTTTTTCGTTGTTGAGTTGTAGGAGCTGTTTGTGCATTTTGGAGATTAAGCCCTGGTCAGTTACATTGTTTGCAAATGTTTTCTTTCATTCTGTAGGGTTTTGTTTGTTTGTTTGTTTGTTTGTTTTAATGATTTCCTTTGCTGTGCGAAAGCTTGTATGTTTGATTAGGTCCCATTTGTTTATTTTTGCTTTTATTTCTGTTGCCTTGAGAGACTGACCTAAGAAAACATTGGTATGATTTATGTCAGAAAATGTTTTGCCTGTGTTCTCTTCTAGGAGTTTTATGGTGTCATATCTTAACGTTTAAGTCTTCAAGCCATTTTGAGTTATTTTTGTGTATGGTCTGAGGGTGTGTTCTAACTTCATTGATTTACATGCAGCTGTCCAACTTTTCCAGCACCACTTGCTGAAGAGACAAGCAGTGCCTGTTTTAGTTCTCTCCAAGTGACCAAGGATTGGGACACAAAGAAGCACCTCCATGAAAAATATCTTTTAATAAGCAGAGATGACCCTGATGACCCTGACAGAGCTAGGTTCAAGCCCATAAGACTGACCACAAAATACAGAAGTATTTTCCAGAAAATTGAATTTTAAAAATTATTACCTGACTAATTTTTGCTGGGTAATACAATCGCATTATTTGAAACCTTAAAAGAATAAAGAGGTATAGATGTTGAGAAGTCTCTTTCCCTTGCCTGTCCCCCACCAGGCCAGTTACCACCCACCATATAGGTATGTACTTTTTTAGTTTCTTACGTATCTTCCACAGTTTCTGTACAGTTATATAAGCCAAATGTGAATAAATATTCTTCTTTACTTACTTTTTGGGTAAACAAAATGTAGCATATTACAGACACTCAACTGCACCTTGCTTTTTCTTTAACTTAAAATTGATCTTGGAGAATTCTCATACCAATACAAAAAGAACTACCTTTACTAAGCTATTACAAAGTAGTCTATAGAACGGATGTAACAATTTAATTAAATGCCCCCATGTTTGTGTATATTGGGGTTATTTCTAATCTCTGGATATTAGAAAAAATCCTTTAATGGCTAATATTGTATGTACACCAAGGGTTTGTGCATTTGTAATTTTGATATATTGTCAATTACCCTCCTAGTGGTTGTACCAGTTTACATTGAGTTGGCAGTTTGAGAGTACCCGAGTCTTAACAGCTTCTACATCCGAGTTTGTTATCAAACTTTAGGATGTTAGCCAACCTGATGGGTGAAAAATGCCATTTCAGGGTAGTTTAGTTTGCATTTGTCTTAGGAGTGAGGTTGCACATCTTTAAAATGCTAGAAAATGGAAATAGAAAAACCAAAACAGGATTTCCTCCACTTACCAAGATCAATAACCAGCACACAGTTGGCCCTAAAGAAGGAGACCACTGGCACCTCTGAGAGGCATTTGAAGCCAACTACCCCTCGGTGCCGGCACTTCACATGGATTATCTCATTCAGATTCACAAGCCCTTGAATAGTAGGCGCTGTATTCCCATTGTACAGATGGGGAAACTGGGGTTAACAGAGAGTAACCTTCCCAAGATCTGGCAAGTAACCGACCAGGGACTTGAACTTCAGTCTGGAGTACTCCAGGACCCTGGACCAGCCACTCTCCTGCACTGTAGAGGATGCTGTCTTTCTGCAGAGGGTTTGAATGAGGTCATTTGTATGTCGTTCTACTCCCATTGGATTTATGCTCTTCTCCCTGGTCTAGCCATCTCCTTACCCTGCGCCTGGTTTGGAAGGATATATGTTTTCTTTAATGTAGCTGTGGTTCATTGCTTTTCCCTGTAGGATTTTGAGATGCAGCAGGTTTACTCTTGGGCAGTCTCTCCCTCTCTGCACTTTACCCTTTTCTGCTGCTGTCTTTATACAAGCCACTGTGTGTTTGTAGCAAATTATAAATATCGATCTGTTTTCTCTCACCTTTTATATAAACATGGGAGTTTGGGCATTGGGCTGTGTAATGAAGAAAAACGTTAAAAAAAAAGTAGTTGGGAAAATTTATTATTTTCTTGGTTATATATGAGGAATGAACTCAACGTAATCATGTGAGAGCAAAATAAATTAAGACTGTCAACTTCTAAGCTAACCACAACTGGACTTTTCCAAAACTACCTGAGAAAGGCTAGCTCTCCCCAAGTAGAACTATTACTTGGAAAGGGGTAGGGAGTTTACAGTGGCACCCATCCTGTTAGAACTGGATTGTTAGCCCCACCAGCTGCAGCTGTCTATCTAGAAAGCTAGGAAGTAACCAAGGTAAGGTGTGCTTGCCTCTCTCCTCTCCATATCTGTTTGCAAACCTTTCCAGGTTCCTTTGATCTAATTATTGCCTGTAGGCATATGCCCCCTCTCCTGGTAGTCAAATTAAGAATCCCTTCTGTAGGTATGCAGAGCAGCACTTCTAGAAAGCACTTCTGCCTTCTCAGTCTGGCCATCTCAGTTTTTCCTCCTATCCTAAAGCCTCAGCATGCCTGCTGAAGGAAGGTAGGCTTTATGGAAGCCAGGTCCCATTCCCATGAACCCTGCACCACCACCAACTGAGTGTGACAGTCTTGGGTCATAGATGTCCTGGAAACCAAGGACCAGATTAAGGCTGTTTCCAGGGGCAGGACAGGAATAAAGACTCAGATGTAGAGAATGGAATTGAGGACAACGGGAGGGGGAAGGGTAAGCTGGGACGAAGTGAGATAGTGGCATGGACTTATATATACTACCGAATGTAAAATAGCTAGCTAGTGGGAAGCAGCCGCATAGCACAGGGAGATCAGCTCAGTGCTTTGTGACCACCTAGAGGGGTGGGATAGGGAGGGTGGGAGGGAGGCACAAGAGGGAGGGGATATGGGGATATATGTATACATATAGCTGATTCACTTTGTTATAAAGCAGAAACTAACACACACCATTGTAAAGCAATTATACTCCAATAAAGATGTTAAAAAAATAAAATAAAAATTAAAAAAAGAAATGATTGAGAAACAGTGTAAAAAAAAAAACAGGCTGTTTCCAATCAAAATTAAATCACTTGAAAATGGCTATGAAATGCACTTTTCAAGTGCCTGACAGGCACTTCAGTTGACTGACAAAGGGATCAAAGGGATCTAGAGAACTGCCAAGCCATGCATTGCCATGTACCTCATCCGTTTTTCAGGCTGTTGCTTTCTGTCCTGGGGAGTCAGGAAGAAGGGCTTAGCAGGAAGAGAGGGAAGAGGAACCAAGACACAAATACTACTATTTTTCTTTTCTCTGCCCCTGCTGTGAACAGCCTCCTTTTACTTTATTTTTTATTATTATTATTTTTTAACATCTTCATTGGAGTATAGCTGCTTTACAATGGTGTGTTAGTTTCTGCTTTATAACAAAGTGAATGAGTTATATATATACATATGTTCCCATATCTCTTCCCTCTTGTGTCTCCCTCCCTCCCACCCTCCCTATCCCACCCCTCTAGGTGGTCACAAACCACCTAGCTGATCTCCCTGTGCTATGCGGCTGCTTCCCACTAGCTATCTATTCTACATTTGGTGGTGTATATATGTCCATGCCACTCTCTCACTTTATCACAGCTTACCCTTCCCACTCCACATATCCTCAAGTTCATTGTCCAGTAGGTCTGTGTCTTTATTCCCATCTTACCCCTAGGTTCTTCATGACCTTTTTTTTTTTTTCTTAGATTGCATATATCTGTGTTAGCATACGGTATTTGTTTTTCTTTTTCTGACTTACTTCACTCTGTATGACGGACTCTAAGTCCATCCACCTCACTACAAATAACTCAATTTCGTTTCTTTTTATGGCTGAGTAATATTCCATTGTATATATGTGCCACATCTTCTTTATCCATTCATCTGTTGATGGACACTTAGGTTGCTTCCATGTCCTGGCTATTGTAAACAGAGCTGCAATGAACATTTTGGTACATGACTCTTCTTGAATTATGGTTTTCTCAGGGTATATGCCCAGTAGTGGGATTGCTGGGTCGTATGGTAGATCTAATTGTAGTATTTTAAGGAACCTCCATACTGTTCCCCATAGTGGGTGTATCAATTTACATTCCCACCAACAGTGCAAGAGTGTTCCCTTTTCTCCACACCATCTCCAGAAATTTATTGTTTCTAGATTTTTTGATGATAGCCATTCTGACTGGTGTGAGATGATATCTCATTGTAGTTTTGATTTGCATTTCTCTAATGATTAATGATGTTGAGCATTCTTTCATGTGTTCGTTGGCAATCTGTATATCTTCAGAGAAATGTCTATTTAGGTCTTCTGCCCATTTTTGGATTGGGTTGTTTGATTTTTTCTTATTGAGCTGCATGAGCTGCTTGTAAATTTTGGAGATTAATCCTTTGTCAGTTGCTTCATTTGTAAATATTTTCTCCCATTCTGAGAGTTGTCTTTTGGTCTTGTTTATGGTATCCTTTGCTGTGCAAAAGCGTTTAAGTTTCATTAGGTCCCATTTGTTTATTTTTGTTTTTATTTCCATTTCTCTAAGAGGTGGGTCAAAAAGGATCTTGCTGTGATTTATGTCATAGAGTGTTTGCCTATGTTTTCCTCTAAGAGTTTGATAGTGTCTGGCCTTACATTTAGGTCTTTAATCCATTTTGAGTTTATTTTTGTGTATGGTGTTATAGAGTGTTCTAATTTCATTCTTTTACATTTAGCTGTCCAGTTTTCCCAGCACCACTTATTGAAGAGGCTGTCTTTTCTCCACTATATATTCTTGCCTCCTTTATCAAAGATAAGGTGACCATATGTGCGTGGGTTTATCTCTGGGCTTTCTATCCTGTTCCATTGATCTATATTTCTGTTTTTGTGCCAGTACCATACTGTCTTGATTACTGTAGCTTTGTAGTATAGTCTGAAATCAGGGAGCCTGATTCCTCCAGCTCCGTTTTTTGTTCTCAAGATTGCTTTGGCTATGCAGAGTCTTTTGTGTTTCCATACAAATTGTGAAATTTTTGTTCTAGTTCTGTGAAAAATGCCAGTGGTAGTTTAATAGAGATTGCACTGAATCTGTAGATTGTGGGTAGTACAGTCATTTTCAAAATGTTGATTCTTCCAATCCAAGAACATGGTATATCTCTCCATCTATTTGTATCATCTTTAATTTCTTTCATCAGTGTCTTATAATTTTCTGCATACAGGTCTTTTGTCTCCTTAGGTAGTTTTATTCCTAGATATTTTATTCTTTTTGTTGCAATGGTAAATGGGGTGCTTTCTTAATTTCACTTTCAGATTTTTCATCTTTAGTGTATAGGAATGCAAGAGATTTCTGTGCATTAATTTTGTATCCTGCTGCTTTACCAGATTCATTGATTAGCTCTAGTAGTTTTCTGGTAGCATCTTTAGGATTCTCTATGTATATTATCATGGCATCTGCAAAGAGTGACAGCATTACTTCTTCTTTTCCAATTTGGATTCCTTTTATTTCTTTTTCTTCTCTGATTGCTGTGGCTAAAACTTCCAAAACTATGTTGAATAAGAGTGGTGAGAGTGGGCAACCTTGTCTTGTTCCTGATCTTAGTGGAAATGCTTTCAGTTTTTCACCATTGAGGACGATAGTGGCTGTGGGTTTGTCATATATGGCCTTTATTATGTTGAGGAAAGTTCCCTCTATGCCTACTTTATGCAGGGTTTTTATCATTAATGGGTGTTGAATTTTGTCGAAAGCTTTCTCTGCATCTATTGAGATGATCATATGGTTTTTCTCTTTCAATTTGTGAATATGGTGTATCATGTTGATTGATTTGCGTATATTGAAGAATCCTTGGATTCCTGGAATAAACCCCAGTTGATCATGGTGTATGATCCTTTTAATGTGCTGTTGGATTCTGTTTGCTAGCATTTTGTTGAGGATTTTTGCATCTATGTTCATCAGTGACATTGGCCTGTAGTTTTCTTTCTTTGTGACATTTTTGTCTGCTTTTGGAATCAGGGTGATGGTGGCCTCATAGAATGAGTTTGGGAGTGTTCCTCCCTCTGTTATATTTTGGAAGAGTTTGAGGGTAGGTGTTAGCTCTTCTCTAAATGTTTGATAGAATTCGCCTGTGAAGCCATCTGGTCCTGGGCTTTTGTTTGTTGGAAAATTTTTAATCACAGTTTCAATTTCAGTGCTTGTGATTGGTCTGTTCATATTTTCTATTTCTTCCTGATTCAGTCTCGGCAGGTTGTGCATTTCTTAGAATTTGTCCATTTCTTCCAGATTGTCCATTTTATTGGCATAGAGTTGCTTGTAGTAATCTCTCATGATCCTTTGTATTTCTGCAGTGTGAGTTGTTACTTCTCCTTTTTCATTTCTAATTCTATTGATTTGAACCTTCTCCCTTCTTTTCTTGATGAGTCTGGCTAATGGTTTGGCAATTTTGTTTATCTTCTCAAAGAACCAGCTTTTAGTTTTATTGATCTTTGCTATTGTTTCCTTCATTTCTTTTTCATTTATTTCTGATCTGATGTTTATGATTTCTTTCCTTCTGCTAATTTTGGGGGTTTTTTGTTCTTTCTCTAATTGCTTTAGGTGCAAAGTTAGGTTGTTTATTTGCGATGTTTCCTGTTTCTTAAGGTAGGACTGTATTGCTCTAAGCTTCCCTCTTAGAACTGCTTTTGCTGCATCCCATAGGTTTTGGGTCTTCGCTTCTCCATTGTCATTTGTTTCTAGGTATTTTTTGATTTCCTCTTTGATTTCTTCACTGATCACTTGGTTATTAAGTAGTGTATTGTTTAGCCTCCATGTGTTTGTAATTTTTACAGATCTTTTCCTGTAATTGATATCTAGTCTCATAGCATTGTGGTCGGAAAAGATACTTGATACGATTTCAGTTTTCTTAAATTTAACATGCTTGATTTGTGACCAAAGATATGATCTATCCTGGAGAATGTTCCATGAGCACTTGAGAAAAATGTGTATTCTGTTGATTTTGGATGGAATGTCCTATAAATATCAATTAAGCCATCTTGTTTATTGTATCATTTAAATCTTGTGTTTCCTTATTTATTTTCATTTTGGATGATCTGTCCATTGGTGAAAGTGGGATGTTAAAGTCCCCTACTATGATTGTGTTACTGTCGATTTCCCCTTTTATGGCTGTTAGTATTTGCCTTATGTACTGAGGTGCTCCTACGTTGGGTGCATAAATATTTACAATTGTTATACCTTCTTCTTGGATCTATCCCTTGATCATTATGTACTGTCCTTCTTTGTCTCTTGTAATAGTCTTTATTTTAAAGTCTATTTTGTCTGATATGAGAATTGCTGCTCCAGCTTTCTTTTGATTTCCATGTGTATGGAATATCTTTTTCCATCCCCTCACTTTCAGTCTGTATGTGTCTCTAGGTCTGAAGTGGGTCTCTTGTAGACAGCATATGTACGGGTCTTGTTTTTGTATCCATTCAGCCAGTTTGTGTCTTTTGATGGGAGCATTTAATCCATTTACATTTAAGGTAATTATTGATATGTATGCTCCTATTCCCATTTTCTTAATTGTTTTGTGTTTGTTATTGTAGGTCTTTTCTTTCTCTTGTGTTTCTTGCCTAGAGAAGTTCCTTTAGCATTTGTTGTAAAGCTGGTTTGGTGGTGCTGAACTCTGTCAGCTTTTGCTTGTCTGTAAAGGTTTTAATTTCTCCATCAAATCTGAAAGAGATCCTTGCTGGGTAGAGTAGTAATCTTGGTTGAAGGTTTTTCTCCTTCATCACTTTAAATATGTCCTGCCAGTCCCTTCTGGCTTACAGGGTTTCTGCCGAGAGATCAGCTGTTAACCTTATGGGGATTCCCTTGTGTGTTATTTGTATTTTTCCCTTGCTGCTTTTAATATGTTTTCTTTGTGTATTTAATTTTTGATAGTTTGATTAATATGTGTCTTGGTGTTTTTCTCCTTGTGTTTATCCTGTATGGGACTCTCTGTGCTTCCTGGACTTGATTAACTGTTTCTTTTCCCATATTAGGAAAGTTTTCAACTATAATCTCTTCAAATATTTTCTCAGTCCCTTTCTTTTTCTCTTCTTCTTCTGGGACCCCTATAATTTGAATGTTGGTGTATTTAATATTGTCCCAGTGGTCTCTGAGACTGTCTTCAGTTCTTTTCATTCTTTTTTCTTTATTCTGCTCTGCAGTAGTTATTTCTACTGTTTTATCTTCCAGGTCACTTATCCGTTCTTCTCCCTCAGTTATTCTGCTATTGATCCCTTCTATAGTATTTTTAATTTCATTTATTGTGTTGTTCATCGTTGCTTGTTTCCTCTTCAGTTCTTCTAGGTCCTTGTTAAATGTTTCTTGCATTTTGCCTATTCTATTTCCAAGATTTTGGATCATCTTTACTATCATTATTTTGAATTCTTTTTCAGGTAGACTGCCTATTTTCTCTTCATTTGTTAGGTCTGGTGGTTTTTTACCTTGCTCCTTCAACTGCTGTGTGTTTTTCTGTCTTCTCATTTTGCTTATCTTACTGTGTTTGGGGTCTCTTTTTTGTAGGCTGCAGGTTCGTAGTTCCTGTTGTTTTTGGTGTCTGTCCCCAGTGGCTAAGGTAGGTTCAGTGGGTTGTGTAGGATTCCTGGTAGAGGGGACTAGTGCCTGTGTTCCGGTGGATTAGGCTGGATCTTGTCTTTCTGGTGGGCAGGTCCACGTCTGGTGGTGTGCTTTGGGGTGTCTGTGGCCTTATTATGATTTTAGGCAGCCTCTCTGCTAATGGATGGGGCTGTGTTCCTGTCTTGCTAGTTGTTTGGCATAGGGTGTCTAGCATTGTAGCTTGTTGGTCATTGAGTAAAGCTGGGTGCTGGTGTTGAGATGGAGATCTCTGGGAGATTTTTGCCATTTGATATTACGTGAAGATGGGAGGTCTCTTGTGGACGAGTGTCGTGAACTTGGCTCTCCCACCTCAGAGGCACAGCACTGACTCCTGGCTGCAGCACCAAGAGCCTTTCATCCACACAGCTCAGAATAAAAGTGAGAAAAAATAGAAAGAAAGAAAGAGAGAGAGAGAATAAAATAAAGTTATTAAAATAAATAATTATTAAGAAAAAACTTTAAATAGTAAAAAAACACAAAACAAAAAAATGGATGGACAGAACCCTAGGACAAATGGTGAAAGCAAAGCTATACAGACAGAATCTCACACAGAAGCATACACACACACACTCCCAAAAAGAGGAAAAGGGGAAAAAATCATAAATCTTGCTCTCAAAGTCCACCTCCTCAATTTGGGATGATTTGCTGTCTATTCAGGTATTCCACAGATGCAGGGTACATCAAGTTGATCGTGGAGCTTTAATCCGCTGCTCCTGAGGCTTGGAGAAATTTCCCTTTCTCTTCTGTGTTCGCACAGCTCCCTGAGCACAGCTTTGGATTTGGACCCGCCTCTGCGTGTAGGTCGCCGGAGGGCATCTGTTCTTCGCTCAGACAGGACGGCGTTAAAGGAGCAGCTGACTCGGGGACTCTGGCTCACTCAGGCCGGGGTGAGGGAGGGGTGCAGAGTGCGGGGTGAGCCTGCGGCGGCAGAGGCCAGCGTGACGTTGCACCAGCCTGAGGCACGCCGTGTGTTCTCCCGGGGAAGTTGTTCCTGGATCACGGGACCCTGGCAGTGGCGGGCTGCACAGTCTCCCCGGAGGGGAGGTGTGGAGAGTGACCTGTGCTCGCACACAGGCTTCTTGGTGATGCAGCAGCGGCCTTAGCGTCTCATGCCCGTCTCTGGGGTCCACGCTGATAGCCGCAGCTCGCGCCCGTTTCTGGAGCTCCTTTAAGTGGTGCTCTGAATCCCCTCTCCTCACTCACCCCGACACAATGGTCTCTTGCCTCTTAGGCAGGTCCCGACATTTTCTTGGACTCCCTCCCGGCTAGCCGTGGCGCACTAGCCCTCTTCAGGCTGTGTTCACGCCGCCAACCCCAGTCCTCTCCCTGCGATCTAACCGAAGCCCGAGCCTCAGCTCCCAGCCCCGCCCGCCCCGGCAGGTGAGCACACAAGCCTCTCGGGCTGGTGAGTGCCGGTTGGCACCGATCCTCTGTGCGGGAATCTCTCCGCTTTGCCCTGCACACCCCTGTTGCTGTGCTCTCCTCCACAGCGCTGAAGCTTCCCCCGTCTGCCACCCGCAGTCTCCGCCCGTGAAGGGGCTTCTAGCGTGTGGAAACATTTCCTCCTTCACAGCTCCGTCCCACTGGTGCAGGTCCCGTCCCTATTCTTTTGTCTCTGTTTATTCGTTTTTCTTTTGCCCTACCCAGGTACGTGGGGAGTTTCTTGCCTTTTGGGAGGTCTGAGGTCTTCTGCCAGTGTTCAGTAGGTGTTCTATAGGGGCAGTTCCACGTGTAGATGTATTTCTGATGTATCTGTGGGTCGGAGGGTGATATCCGCGTCTTACTCTTCTGCCATCTTCTCCTGGCACTAGGTGGCCATCCCTGGTTTCACATCAACATGATCTCAGGCACAAACCTCCTTGTTTTTCCATTTTGTCTTTAAGTTACTTGTTGAAACAACCAGCCAGCCGTCTCCACGACTGTCACAGCTTCGGCCGCTGGAGCCCCTCCAGAGCCGGCAGCCTCAGTGAGGTCACCCTCCCCTTGGGTTCCGGGGCAGTTCCGTGACAGCGGAGGGAAGAGACCCCGAGCCGGGAGTTCCCTCCTTTTACATTAAATGGTGGTTCTCAACCTTGGATGCACATTGGAATTACCTGGAGAGTTTTAAAAAATACTGATGTCTGGATCCTATCCAGAGATCCCTAGACAATTTGGATAGTCTAGGTGCAACCTGGACACTGAGTTGTTTTAACACTCCCTGGAGGTTACACCCATGTTCATAATAGCACTATTCACAATAGCCAAAAGGTAGAAGCACCCCAAGTGTACATCAGCGGATGAATGGATAAACAAAATGTGGCATATCCATATAATGGAATATTAGCCACTCTGCATGCTACCACATGGATGAAACTTGAGGACATTTTGTTAAGTGAAATAAGTCATACATGAAAAGACAATTACTGTATGATTCTATTTATATGAGGTACCTAGAGTAGGTGTGGACTTTGGTCTCCCATCATGGACATCGGTAGTAGCCCATGACAGTCTCCAGATTAGCTCTGTGAGAAACTCCAGGGGCCTCTAGTTTCTTTCCGAAGATTATAGTCAGAATTTTAATTGTTGGATCTTGGGTCTATGAATTTTTATAATCTCCCCAAGTGATTTCTGATATGCTGCAAGGATTGGAAATCACTGCATGTCATAAAATCCAAACTCGTTGATTTCACCTGAAGGTCTTGGGCAATCTGGCTCTAGCATGCTTTTCCACCCTTACTGCTTATCTTCGCTGTGTCCCTCAGACAGAACTTTTATCCTCATCGTAACACCCTGCGCTTTCATGATGCCCTGGTTCAGAATTTTCTTTCTGCCTGGTGCGATCTTCTGCTACTTCTTTGCCTATTACAATCCTCCTCAACCTTTGAGACTTGGACTGACTCTTACCCCTTCCACAGAACTTTTCTGGATTCCTTTCCCATCTTCATGCCTTCTCTCTCCTCTCCCTCACCACTGGTTACCATAGTTTTGAGCTTTAGGGTCCTTTCCATTGTACGTGAGTATTTTACTCTCAGCATTTCCAACATATGGTCTTATGCTTGAGACTGATTCTCTGGGAAGACAAGGTCCTAGCATGAAGCTTGGCTCAGAATAAGTGTTCAGTGTTTATCACATGAAATTTAATTTCACTTTCCAACCCTGACCTTACTTCTAAGCTCCAGATAAATATATCCAATGGTCCACATGATGTCTCAAGCTTTTCAACCAAAACACAGTCAAAACAAGGTTTTCATTTAGCTCTGCACATTTTCCCTCCCCTCCGTGTCCTGCTTCTCAACAGTGGCATCTCCAGCAACCTGATTGGTTGTTCAGCTCAAAATGTTGAACATCACCTTTTATACCTCTCCATTTCTCACCTCCTACATCCAGTCAGCCATCAGGATGTGACAATTCCATCTTCAAGATAGAACGTAACCTTTCTCTTTTCTCTCCATCTCTGCTGTCAACCACCAGACACCAGCTCTCTGTCTACACTGAAGAGCCAACTGGTCTCAAACATTACCCCTCACTCCGCACCTCTTCCAGTTGGTTCTCTTGGCTGCAGTCAGACTGGAGTGAGTAGCATGTCTGGCTATGTCACTCCATTGTTCAAGCCCTTTCATAGATGTCTGCTGATCCTGGCAGTCACAGGATTTCATAGAATCTACAAGGCTCTGTGTCTCCTGCCACTTACCCTGTTTTTACTTCCTGTTCTCCCAACACCAGTCCCCTCTCTTCTTTATTTTGGCCTTATGTCTTTCCTCCATCAGAAAATTTGTTCACAAGGTTATTTCTGCCTAGGATGCTATTACTGTGTCCCAAACCCTATGACTGGCCACCTACTACCCTTCTTTCCGACTTTACTCTAAATGTCGCTGCCCCAGGGAGACCTATCCTCAGCCCAAGTGTAGTAGCTTACCTTCTCAGAGCACCCATGATTTTTCCATCTTAGTGTGTAACACAAGTGTGCTTATAAAAATTTTTGGATATTCACTTCATTGGGTTTCATCCCTGATTGTATGCCTGTATTCAAGCACCTACAAATTGTTCAATAAATATTTACTGCACGAATCAGCTCCATACAGTCTGCCTGACTACGTAGACCGTACTCATTTTCTGGGCGCCACTCCCAAAGGAGTAAAAATCATTAATATTTCTGCCACAGAATTGCTTCTTTCTTGAGCTGATCCAAGCTAATCATTGAAACGCAAAGTGGTGGCAGTCAGGGGTGGGTGCTGGCTTAGGAGGGAGAAATGCAGGAGTGGGTCCCTAATCACCATCATATGGAAACACTCAAGTCCTCCAGCCCATCTCCTCTGAGCTCCCATCACAGCTGGCAACACAGTTCTGTAGCCTCTGGTCCCCTACCCACCAGACTCCCTACCTAGAGCTGCAGGGTGGGAGGGAGGAAGACCCCACCCCTTTCTCTCTCCCACTCTGGGTACATTATCATGAACAAAGAAGGGAGGGGAGGATTATTTTCTTGTGATGAATGCTGCATTTTAAACAATGTTCCCTAGGCATTTAAACAGTCACATTTATTCTACATGCAACAATAGTTTCATTATATATAGTGAAAATCCTTCTAAATGTTAATGTAACATGGCCCAAGAACCTCACATTTGGAATAAATAAACCAAGAAATGGCCTCACATTAGTGAAAACTTATTGAGCCCAGTTTTCTCTCTGCTGCAACACGTTTTAGGGAGAAAACAGTTTCTCATAGTTGTAAAGAATACAGCCTTTGAAGTCGGAAAGATGTGGGTTCAAATCCTAGGTTACTAACTGGGTGACTTTAAGAAAATTATTTACTATTACTGAGCCTACTTTAAAGGGTTTTTGAAAAGATCACATGAGAACATATATCAACTAATGAGTACAGAATGCTGTTAGTATGTTGTTTATAGTATATATTTATAATATATAGTATAGATAGTATATAGTCAGTACTCAGTAAATGGTAATTAGTAGTAGTTACTAATATACAAATTCTCTGTCTTCTAGCTCAGTAGTAAAGCTTACCTTGGGTCAGATGGAAAGTTGCCTAATACCCATAATTTATCCAATAAATATTTCTTAAGCCCCTACTATGCTCAGGCAGTGTGCTTGGTACTGGATAATATTTGAGTGAATAAAATGGGCATTTTTAAAAGATTGAAGTATAATTGATTTATAATGTGTTAGTTCCAGGTGTACAGGAAAGTGAGACAGTTACATATACATATATATCTATTTTTTTCAGATTATTTTCCCTTACAGTTTATTACAAAATATTGAGTATAGTTCCCTGTGTTATACATTAGATCCTTGTTGGTTAACTGTTTTATATATAGTGTGTGTATATGTTAATCCCAAACTCCTAATTTATCCTCCCCCATCCTTTCCCCTTTGATAATCATAAGTTTGTTTACTATATCTGTGGGTCTATTTCTGTTTTGTATATAAGTTCATTTGTATCTTTTTTTTTAAGATTCCATATATAGATGATTATCATATGATATTTGTCTTTCTCTGTCTGGCTTACTTCATGTAGTATGATAATCTCTAGGTCCCTCCATGTTGCTGCAAATGGCATTATTTCATTTTTTTTATGGCTGAGTAGTATTTTATTGTATAAATATACCACATCTTTGAGAACAGTATGGAGGTTCCTTAAACAAACTAAAAATAGAGCTACCATATGATCCCACAATCCCACTCCTGGGCGTATATCCAGAGAAAATCATAATTTGCAAAGATCCACGCAGCCAGTATTCATTGTGGCACTATTCACAATAGCCAAGACATAAAAGCAACCTAAGTGTCCATCGGCAGAGAAATGGTCATGGTTTTGCCCTCATTGAGCTTAAAGTTCAATGAGAGACAGTAAAACAAGTAAGCAAACCAATTAATATATAGCTATAAAATGTGCTGAGCTGCACAGGGGAATGAGCTGCATGGTCTGAGAGGAAATGAGGGAGAAGGGCTACATAGATAAGGAAATCAGAGGAGTGCCAAATGAGTAGCTGACTGGCTAGGTCCACAGGCTTATTCCTGTTCCCACCCCAACACAGAATCAAGAGAGACTTGGTCAAACACTTTGTTTATCCATCGTGATACTTTTCAAATTTCCTGATACATTTTACAAAGCTGCCCTAACTGATGCTCTTATCTGACCAAAACTGATGAGTGTGGAACAAACATCCAACCTACAGGCGAGCACATGAAAAAACAAAATCCTTAAATAAAATGCTAGCAAATTTAATCCAGCAGCATTTGAAAAGGGACAAACTCCAAAGGTAGACTGATACAAAGAAATCTGCTAATATCATTTATCCTATCAGTTGGTCAAAGGAGAAAGACTGTATCCTCATATCCCACAAGTAGAAAAATCCTTTCATTGTATTCAACATTCAGAATAAGGGTTTCCTTTACTAATCATTGCTGTGGTTGGTTTGTCTGAAATTCTAATGCTACCAGATATCATGAAAAAGAAAAAAAAAGCATGTGTGTATGTGTAGAGGGGGTGTAAACTGGCCATCTCTACCAGGTTAGTTTAGGTAACATCAGTATTCGTAAGACTTCAAACCAATATAAGCACCATTCCTGCCCAATCCGAGCAGTCTGTTCAGCCCAACAACTTCGACAGAAGCAACAGAAACAAAGGCTGTGGCTGCTCACTAGTGAAATGGTTTATGCCAACATGTAACTGACAGCCTCCATTTTTGAAATTAATTACTTTTCTTCTGGAGTTAAATTTGCTGATGGTGCTTCTCACAAAAATATGGGTCTTTACATAGCAAATGCTCTAATTAAATAAGAATAAAGGCAGAAAACTTCCAGACCTAAATGAGATACATTTATTCTGTGCATGTGCTTGAATCTTTAATGATTCGAAATGTAACAGTCTCTTCCCTCCTGGGATAGCAATGATATCTTGCTCTTTCCTAAACTTGCATCCGGCTCCTTTCTAATGTTTATTTATGACTGTGGCAAAGAGGATAGGTGCATTCATTTTGTTCTTTCCCTGCCATCCCCTGCCCAGTCTCGCAACCCCCAGTGCATTAGACTGAATTGTGTCTCCACAAAATTCATATGTCGAAGCACTAACCCCCAATGTGACTGTATTTGGTGATATGGCTTTTAGAAGATAATTAAGGTTAAATGAGGTCATGAGTGTGGGGTCCTAATCCAATAGAACTGGTAACCTGTAAGAAGAGGAAGAGCTTTCTCTCCCTCCCTCCCTCCCTCCCCCCCTCCCTCCCTCCCTCCCTCCCTCCCTCCCTCCCCCCCT
>NW_021703768.1:114286261-114479784 GCF_005190385.1 Monodon monoceros
TCTTTCTCTCTCTCTCTCTCTCTCTCTCATCCCATATCTTCCTTATCCCATCTAAACACCCTGCATTAGGGACCACAGACATTATTGTTGTCTGAGAATCAATATCCCTTTTCTGCATTCCTCCTCCTCTCCTCTACTCTCTTCACATGAAGGTGCATGGAAGAAACAGTGAGGACACTATGTGTCAGATACTGGGCTAAGCACCACAGCCCAAGATTAGCCCCTTTAATCCTCATATCCGCTGCATCAGGAGAAACACAACAAAGGAGTCCCCATGCCATACCTCCTGAAGCCATTGCTCTTGGCACAGTTCTGTACCCACTTTGTGGTGCTCTTAAGAGCCAATAATCAGAGGAGCCACTGCTGGCCAAGAACGGGTATAATGCAGAGATGAAGTTGATTTCCAAATGGCCTGGCTACTGTCAACTTCTACTTTCCCACGCCTCCCTGGTCTCCCTTACACCAGACCTGGATCCATTAGACAAAGGGGACAGAGAAATCCCAGCACTCCATGCCCTCAGAGCTCCCTAAGGTTACTCTTTGCTGTATTGGAGGAGGGGGAAGCCAAAGAAAGAGAAGATATCAAATCAGAATCTTTGAGTTGCAAGCTAACTTGGGAAGGGGGTGGGGAGAAATTTAATAAAAGAAGAGTGCTATCCCACACAACCCAAGAGCAGAAAAGTGTCTGGGCCTTGGGAAGAGAACTAGAAGAACTAGGATCTAGAAACTGGACAGAATGCCTTCTGTCTCTTGTTCTTTGCCCTTCACTGCTTAACTGCTTCATTCTCTGCTCTTCCCATATGACAGTTGCTTTGTCCAGTCTGCAAGGTGGAATATGGTTGCCTCACAGAGTCAAGGTTATATATTCTTATCTCAGATGTCCAGAAACTTTTGGAATATCTTTTAGTTACATTTAACCCTAGGAGAGAGGACCTGATTGACCCAGCTTGGATGAGCATTCCACCCCTGTCCATGTTGCTGTGGCTCAGGTAGGCATGATCACAGAATAAGCTAGTAAGCAAGGCAATGGGCTAGGGATAAAGAGGCCTCCCCCGAACCCCTGCAAAAGTGTATACCACAGGAAAAGGAGAGGAAGGAGGACAGAGGTGGAACGCCGCTGGCCAGCTTTTGATGAGTTCCTGTGGGATATCTTACATGTATTCTAGACGCCCTGATGAATGCCTAGGGAATAAACCATGATCCTCTAAGGGCCTAGCTGGGGAGACCAGGAATACCTAGAAGAGACAATTCCTGAGCAATATGAACAGTGTTACTCAAGAGCTAAATTATAGGGCCCAGGTGCAGTCCTCAGAAGTTCAGAGGGTGATTAGGGTCTGTACTGGTGAGAAGGAAACTCATGTTTACCGTGACAAGCATCTGTTAGATGTGGTTACATGCTTTGCCTGATTCCAGCCTCTCAACAACCCTGTAAGATAAATGCTATCTGAGAAAACTTCCTAGAGGATGCAAGGAAAGGGCATTCTACTGGAGCTCATGGCATGAGCAAAGCCTTGACAGTAGGAAAGACCGTGGTTTGTACAGGGAAGTGGCAGGTGACCACTCTAACTGAAGCAGAAAAATGTTTTGGAAATGGTGGGATTTGTGAAAAAGAATCTCAATAAAGGCACAAACTAATGAAATTACCACCATTCATTCATTCAGTTTACTTCTTGATCCCTATGATGGTATGGCAGGCTCAGGAACTTGGCACTGGAGATGAAGAGACGAGTGAGGTGCAGCTCAAACTGAGAATTCTACAGTCTAGCAGACAGAGAAGTAAGTGATGGAAACAACAGGCACGCTCTTCACACATTTCAGAGATGGAAACATCACCTGTGGATTTTGGCTTCTCAGCCATGTTTTGCCATGGCAAAGAGGGAAAGCAGAGAATTAAATCCAGAACATCACTACTGCAGTTCCCCTATGTCTCTATCATTTTAAAGGACCCTGAAGGAGATTTTTAAAAAGAGATCTAATCATCAAATAGCCAAAACTTTGGGGATTTTTAGGGTGACCTGGTATCCAAAACAACAGGTTGAAGACATTAATCTGATGCATAATTTTCCAAAAAAGTTGATGCCATACCATTGGGCAGCAACTTTGCTATGCTGTTCATATAGAATAAATCTCATTTTTAATAAAAATGTATCTTTAAGATATACACAACAATTACCCTAGAAATAGATTGGACTGTCTATTGATATATACACAATCTCGGAAATTTGTCTCTAGTGCCTGGTTTACTATACACCAACAAAATTTAGAGCTCAATAAAAATACTTTATAGCATTCAGGCAGCAGTGTTCCTATTTCTTATGCGGATACACTGGAAATGTGGTCAGGGCTGTCATTCATCCCTGGCACTTAAATGTTTTCCACAAATAGTTGCTGCCTTAGGAAAGCATCACCAAATAAAATGTTTTTATTTGGTTCTTCAATGATACATCAATAGACATTAAATTAAAAACTTCCTTGTACTGAGGTGCTATACCTCCCTTCAGAATGTTTTCAAGGGGAGCTGGAGGGTCTCTAAGGACCCATCAAGGGGGATGCGGAGGCAGAGCTGGGGGGTTATTACCTCTTAAAAGGATGGCTTTGCTATTGGCCACTTCAGCTTTATTGGGAAGGAGGGAGCATATTTAGAATTTTATTAAGATGTACCCTCACCTGTCCAGAGGGGGATCACCATATCCCTGTGCCTCGTGTCTCTGCAGCACAGGAGAGGGGACCTGCAGATCACATGTGTCCTTCTTTCCAGACACCAAAGTATGAAGGTTTCCCTTTCTTCAAGCAAACTCAGTCCATGGTAGTATTTTTACCCACTGGATGTGGCTGAAGAGGAGGATGATATGTAGACTTTTCCAAATGATTCATCTATAATCTGTTTAAATAAGGAGGTTTGATAGGACATTGAAAATAGACTTTTGCATTCATAAGTTACACCTGCCTGCCCAGTTGTATTACAGTCAGTTCCCCATCCACAGACCAACTGCAGATCAAAAAGTATTTGAAAAAACAATCCAGAAAGTTCCAAAAGACAAAACTTGAATTTGCTGTACGCAGGCAACTATTTACATAGCATTTCCATCGTGTTAGGTGTTATAAGTAATCTAGAGACGATTTAAAGTTTCCGGGAGAAAATGTACAGGTTAATATACAAATACTATGCCGTTTTATATAAGGAACTTGAGCATCCGTGGATTTGGTATCCAAGATGGTTCTGAAACCAATCCCCTGAGGATACCAAAGAATGACTGTACTTGGAGTGGGTCACATAAATATAATAATAATAGTAGTATTACTACAAATAACAGTAGCACTCCCATAAAGCCCCCTTCCTTGCCTTAGTTTTCTCCGTAAAACTTATCATATTTACCATTTATTTTATTATTTATTATTTATCCTCCTTCACCAGAATATATATCCTATACAGGAAATGATTCTGTCTTTTTTTTTTTCTTCTTCCACTACCCCACACTTCAGTGCATGGAACAATTCTGGCTCAAAGCATGTTCTCATTAAATATTTTTTGACCAATTGATCTTTATTTTATTTAATATTAATCTTTATTAAGTTGATTATATTTTTATCTCATTTAATTAGTATAATACTATAAATAATACAATTTATTATTCCCATATCTTTAACTTAAAAGAATGAATGAATGCATTTTTCTTTTTTATTGAATTTTATTTTATTTATTATTGTATACAGCAGGTTCTTATTAGTTATCTATTTTATACATATTAGAGTATATATATCAATCCCAATATCCCAGTTCATCCCACCACCACCACCCCCTCCGGCTTTCCCCCCTTGGTGTCCATATGTTTGTTCTCTACCTCTGTGTCTCTATTTCTGCCTGGCCAACCAGTTCAACTGTACCATTTTTCTGGATTCCACATATATACATTACTATAATATTTGTTTTTCTCTTTATGACTTACTTCAGTCTGATTTACTGTCACTCTGTATGACAGTCTCTAGGTCCATCCATGTCTCTACAAATGACCCAATTTCATTCCTTTTTATGGCTGAGTAATATTCCATTGTATATATGTACCACCTCTTCTTTATCCATTCATCTGTCGATGGGCATTTAGGTTGCTTCCATGACCTGGCTATTGTAAATAGTGCTGCAATGAACATTGGGGTGCACGTGTCTTTTTGAATTATGGCTTTCTGAGGGTATATGCCCAGTAGTGGGATTGCTGGGTCATATGGTAATTCTATTTTTAGTTTTTTAAGGAACCTCCATACTGTTCTCCATAGTGGTTGTATCAATTTACATTCCCACCAACAGTGCAAGAGGGTTCCCTTTTCTCCACACCCTCCCCAGCATTTGTTGTTTGTAGATTTTCTGATGATGCCCATTCTAACTGGTGTGAGGTGATACCTCATTGTAGTTTTGATTTGCATTTCTCTAATAATTAGTGATGTTGAGCAGCTTTTCATGTGCTTCTTGGCCATCTGTATGTCTCCTCTGGACCTTTTTTAGGTCTTCTGCCCATTTATGGATTGGGTTGTTTGTTTTTATAATATTGAGCTGCAGAGCTGTTTATATATTTTGGAGATTAATCCTTAGTCCATTGATGTGTTTGCAAATATTTTCTCCTATTCTGAGGGTTGTCTTTTTGTCTTGTTTATAGTTTCCTTTTATGTACAAAAGCTTTTAAATTTCATTAGGTCCCATTTGTTTACTTTTGTTTTTATTTTGTTTATTTCCATTACTCTGGAAGGTGGGTCAAAAAAGATCTTGCTATGATTTATGTCAAAGAGTATTCTTCCTATGTTTTCCTCTAAAAGTTTTATAGTGTCCAGTCTTACATTTAGGTCTCTAATCCATTCTGAGTTTATTTTTGTGTATGGTGTTAGGGAGTGTTCTAATTTCATTCTTTTACATGTAGCTGTCCAGTTTTCCCAGCACCACTTATTGAAGAGACTGTCTTTTCTCCATTGTATATCCTTGCCTCCTTTGTCATAGATTAGTGGACCAAAGGTGTGTGGGTTTACCTCTGCATTTTCTATCCTGTTCCATTGATTTATATTTCTGTTTTTGTGCCAGTACCATATTGTCTTGATAACTATAGCTTTCTAGTATAGTTTGAAGTCAGGCAGTCTGATTCCTCCAGCTCCATTTTTTTCCCCTCAAGATTGCTTTGGCTATTTGGCATCTTTTGTGTCTCTGTATAAATTTTAAGATTTTTTGTTTTAGTTCTGTAAAAAAAATACCATTGGTAGTTTGATACGAATTGCATTGAATCTGTAGATTGCTTTGGGTAGTATAGTCATTTTCACAATATTGATTCTTCCAACCCAAGAACATGGTATATCTCTCCATCTGTTTGTATCATCTTTAATTTCTTTCTTCAGTGTCTTATAGTTTTCTGCATACAGGTCTTTTGTCTCCCTAGGTAGGTTTATTCCTAGGTATTTTATTCTTTTTGTTGCAGTGGTAAATGGAAGTGTTTCCTTAATTTCTCTTTCAGATTTTTCATCATTAGTGTATAGGAATGCAAGAGATTTCTGTGCATTAATTTTATATCCTGCAACTTTACCAAATTCATTGTTTAGCTCTAGTAGTTTTCTGGTGGCATCTTTAGGATTCTCTATGTATAGTATCATGTAATCTGTAAACAGTGACAGTTTTACTTCTTCTTTTTCAATTTGGATTCCTTTTATTTCTTTTTCTTCTCTGATTGCCATGGCTAGCACTTCCAAAACTATGTTGAATAAGAGTGGTGAGAGTGGGCAACCTTGTCTTGTTCCTGATCTTAGAGGAAATGCTTTCAGTTTTTCACCATTGAGAATGATGTTTGCTGTGGGTATGTCATATATGGCCTTTATTATGTGGAGGTAGGTTCCCTCTATGCCCACTTTCTGGAGAGTTTTTATCATAAATGGGTGTTGAATTTTGTCAAAAGCTTTTTCAGCATAAAAAGCATCTATTGAGATGATCATATGATTTTTATTCTTCAATTTGTTAATATGGTGTATCACATTGATTGATTTGCATATATTGAAAAATCCTTGCATCCCTGGGATAAATCCCACTTGATCATGGTGTATGATCCTTTTAATGTGTTGTTGGATTCTGTTTGCTAGTATTTTGAGGATTTTTGCATCAGTGATATTGGTTTGTAATTTTCTTTTTTTGTAATATCTTTGTCTGGTTTTGGTATCAGGGTGATGGTGGCCTCATAGAATGAGTTTGGGAGTGTTCCTTCCTCTGCAATTTTTTGGAAGAGTTTGAGAAGAATGGGTGTGAGCTCTTCTCTAAATGTTTGATAGAATTCACCTGTGAAGCCATCTGGTCCTAGACTTTTGTTGGAAGATTTTTAATCACAGTTTCAATTTCATTACTTGTGATCAGTCTGTTCATGTTTTCTGTTTCTTCCTGGTTCAGTCTTGGAAGGTTATACCTTTCTAAGAGTTTGTCCATTTCTTCCAAGTTGTCCATTTTACTGGCATAGAGTTGCTTGTAGTAGTCTCTAGGATGCTTTGTGTTTCTGCAGTGTCCATTGTAACTTCTCCTTTTTCATTTCTAATTTTATTGATTGAGTCCTCTCCCTCTTTTTCTTGATGAGTCTGGCTAAAGGTGTATCAATTTTATCTTCTCAAAGAACCAGATTCTGGTTTCATTGATCTTTGCTATTATTTTCTTTTTTCTCTTTCATTTATTTCTGCTCTGATCTTTATGATTTCTTTCCTTCTGCTAGCTTTGGGTTTTGTTTGTTCTTCTTTCTCTAGTTCCTTTAGGTGTAAGTTAGATTGCTTATTTGAGATGTTTCTTGAGGTAGGATTGCATTGCTGTAAACTTCCCTCTTAGAACTGCTTTTGTTGCATCCCATAGATTTTGGATCATCCTGTTTTCATTGTCATTTATCTGTAGGTATTTTTTGATTTCCTCTTTGATTTCTTCAGTGACCTCTTGATTATTTAGTAATGTATTGTTTAGCCTCCATGTGTTTGTGTTTTTTACGGTTTTTTTCCCCACTGATTTATTTCTAATCTCATAGCATTGTGGTCAGAAAAGATGCTTGATATGATTTCAGTTTTCTTAAATTTACCGAGACTTGATTTGTGAGCACTTGAGAAGAGACTGTAATCTGCTGTTTTGGGATGGAATGTCTTGTAAATATCAGTTAAATCTCTCTGGTCTGTTGTGTCATTTAACGCTTGTGTTTCCTTATTAATTTTCTGTCTGGATGATCTGTCCATTGGTGTAAGTGAGGTATTAAAGTCTCCCACTATTATTGTGTTATTGTAGATTTCCTCTTTAATACCTATTAGCATTTGCCTTATGTATTGTGCTGCTCCTATGTTGAGTGCATATATATTTATAATTGTAAAATGTTCTTCTTGGGTTGATCCCTTGATCATTATGTAGTGTCCTTCCTTGTAACATTCTTTATTTTAAAGTCTATTTTATCTGATAAGAGTATTGCTACTCCGGCTTTCTTTTGATTTCCATTTGCCTGAAATATTTTTTCCATCCTCTCACTTTCAGTCTCTGTCCCTAGGTCTGAAGTGGGTCTCTTGTAGACAGCATATATATGAGTCTTGTTTTTGTATTCATTCAGTGAGCCTTTGTCTTTTGGTTGGCGCATTTAATCCATCCACATTTAAGGTAATTATTGATATGTATGTTCCTAGTACCATTTTCTTTTTTTAAATTTGTTTTTTATTTATTTTATTTTTGACTGCATTGCATCTTAATTGCTGCGCACGGATTTTCTCTAGTTGTGGCAAGTGGGGGCTACTCTTCGTTTCTGTGCGCGGGCTTCTCATTGCGATGGCTTCTCTTTCTGCAGAGCTCAGGCTCTAGGCATGCAGGCTTCAGTAGTTGTGGCATGTGGGCTCAGTCATTGTGGCTCTTGGGCTCTAGAGCACAGGCTTAGTAGTTGTGGCACATGGGCTTAGTTGCTCCGAGCATTTGGGATCTTCCCAGACCAGGGCTTGAACCTTTGTCCCTTGCATTGGCAAGTGGATTCTTAACCACTGCACCACCAGAGAAGCCCACTAGTACCATTTTATTAATTGTTTTGGGTTTGTTTTTGTAGGTCCTTTTCTTCTCTTGTGTTTCCCACTTAGAGAAGTTCCTTTAGCATTTGTTGTAAAGCTGGTTTGGTGGTGCTGAATTTTCTTAGCTTTTGCTTGTCTGTAAAGCTTTTGATTTCTCCGTTAAATGTGCATGAGAATCTTCCTGAGTAGAGTAAACTTGGTTGTAGCTTCTTCCAGTTTATCACTTTAAATATATCATGCCACTCCCTTCTGGCTTGTACAGTCTCTGCTGAGGAATCAGCTGTTAACCTTATGGAAGTTCCCTTGTATGTTATTTGTCATTTTTCCCTTGTGGCTTTTAATAATTTGTCTTTGTCTTTGACAATTTGATTACTGTGTGTCTTGACATGTTTCTCCTTGGGATTATTCTGCCTGGGACTCTCTGTGCTTTCTGGACTTGGGTGGCTATTTCCTTTCCATGTTTCCGAAAATAATCTCTTCAAATATTTTCTCAGATTCTTTCTCTCTCTTTTCTTCTTCTGGGACCCCAATAATGAGAATGTTGGTGCATTTAATGTTTTCCCAGAGCTCTCTTAGGCTGTCTTCATTTCTTTTCATTCTTTTTTCCTTATTCTGTTCTGCAGCAGTGATTTCCACCATTCTGTCTTCCAAGTAACTTATCCATTCTTCTACCTCAGTTATTCTGCTGTTGATTCCTTCTAGTGTATTTTTCATTTCAGTTACTGTATTGTTTATATGTTTGTTCTTTAATTCTTCTAGGTGTTTGTTCTTTAATTCTTCTGGGTCTTTGTGAAACATTTCTTGCATCTTCTCAGTCTTTGCCTCCATTCTTTTTCTGAGGTCCTGGATCATCTTCACTATCCTTATTCTGAATTCTTTTTCTGGAAGGTCGCTTATCTTCACTTCATTAGTTGTTTTTCTGGGGTTTTATCTTGTTCCTTCGTCTGGTACAAAGTCCTTTGCTGTTTCATTTTGTCTACCTTTCTGTGAATGTGGTTTTCATTCCACAGGCTGCAGGACTGTAGTTCTTTTTGCTTCTACTGTCTGCCCTCTGGTGGATGAAGCTATCTGAGATGCTTGTGCAAGCTTCCTGATGGGCAGGACTGGTGGTGGGTAGAGCTGGCTGTTGCTCTGGTGGGCAGAGCTCAGTAAAACTTTAATCCTCTCGTCTGCTGATGGTGGGGCTGAGTTCCCTCCCTCTTGGGTGTTTGGCCTGAGATGACCCAGCTCTGCGCCTACAGGCTCTTTGGTGGAGCTAATGGCGTACTCTAGGAGGGCTCACGCCAAGGAGTACTTCCCAGAACTTCTGCTGCCACTGTCCTTGTGCCCGCGGTGAGGCTCAGCTGACCCCCTGCCTCTGCAGGAGACCCTCCAACCCTAGCAGGTAGGTCTGGTTCAGTCTGGAGTCACTGCTCCTTCCCTGGGTCCTGATGCACACACTACTTTGTGTGTGCCCTCCAAGAGTGGAGTGTCTGTTTCCCCCAGTCCTGTCGAAGTCCTGCAGTCAAATCCCGCTAGCCTTCAAAGGCTGATTCTCTAGGAATTCCTCCTCCCACTGCAGGAACCCCAGGTTGGGAAGCCTGACGTGGGGCTCAGAACCTTCACTCCAGTGGGTGGACTTCTGTGGTATGAGTGTTCTCCAGTTTGTGGGTCACCAACCCAGCAGTTATGGGATTTACTTTTATTGTGATTGCGCCCCCCTACCGTCTCATTGCGGCTTCTCCTTTGTCTTTGGATGTGGGGTATCTTTTTGGTGAGTTCCAGTGTCTTCCTGTCGATGACTGTTCAGCAGTTAGTTGTGATGCCGGTGCTCTCGCCAGTGGGACTGAGCACACGTCCCTCTACTCTGCCATTACTGTCCACTTCCCTTGGTGGCACAGCCACCTCCTCATCCACGTTGGTGGCTGTTCACCTGGACGCTACTCCTGACTCTTACTCCTTCCCTCTCACTTCCCCCGAATGTATTTTTCATATAAAGTGTTAAAGTACCACTGGAGCCTAGATTATGGTCTTAAAATACCATTTCCCAGGAAAAGAAACAAGGTGTCCTAGAGGAGTGGCTGATTCCAGATCTGGGGTGGGAAGTGCACAGGATGAGGCTGGAACATCTTGCCAAACAGAGAACAAGGAAGCTGTCAAACACTACTTGACTTGTTTCAAAAGGTCTAAGAGGCCAACTTGAAGGGGCTCCCACTGGGCAAAGATGTGGAAATTTAAGAATAAAAAGAATAATTGCAATAGCATGAAAACCTGAAAGCCTTCAAATCCATTAGTTCATAATGGTAGTTTTTAAAAAGTCCTGATTGGTTACCTGAAAGTAGTAAATAGAAGAATCATGACTTCCTGTTTTGCCTCAGAGATCTAGAGAGCTGGCAGCACTGCTGTTCCCACACTTACAGCAGGAAAAACCTGGATAAATGCAAATGAGTGTCTTTTCTTGAACTTATAGTGAGCTGAGGCCACAGGGCGAATAACTAATCTGAGATCTGGTGTCAAAGACATAAAGCATCAGACCATTAAGGAGATGATTTTATTCAGACTACTGCAATAGGGCCGCACCCAGATTCAGAGATCAAGGCCTCTCAGTGGTGGTTTTGCCTTAGACTTTTATAGGGAGCAGTAGACAGGTTACAGGTGGGGAATTTAGAGGTGGGATTGTTTTGCAGTCAGGGACAGTCTCAGCTGAAGTGGAAATGTTTATTTCTGTGTCTGGCTGGTTTCAGGGGGGACTAACAGTTCTAACTTTAGCTATTCCCTCAGGAGACAAAAAACGGGGAGTCAGCCTGAGGTGAAAGGGCTGGTTTTGTCAGCAGGTTCAGGCAAAAGGGGGAAAAGTCTGTGTTTGGGCCCCTGTCAGGTAAATATGGGAGTCACCTTGAGTGTTATACCAGTCATGACAAAGAGTAAACAGCAAGTCTTATCTGAGTCATATGGGGAAGGGTGGTTCTTTATGGTAAGCCGTTTCCTGGAACAAAGAATGGTAGGGGGATTTCTTACTGTCACTGTTTGATGGGAGCACAGGGTGAGGTAAAGTTCAACGTTGTCACTGGAGCGACAGGTGGCTAAGGGTGTCTAACAGCCTGCAGCTGCTTTCCAGGGACAGACTACCAGCTACCAGAGAAGTGCACAGGAGATCCAGGCAGAAACTTAAACAAATCCCTAAAGGCTGCTGGTGGGCTATGTTCAAGAGTGTGAATCCCAGACACAGGGAGGTTTGCAAAGTCTTACAGGTGTGTTTCTCTCAAGAACTGCACCAGGCGTTCAGCTCGGTGCTGGCTGGGGGAGGTGGATGGCAGCCCTGCTGAAACTCCACTGAGACCTATCTCCCCATGAAACAAATGCCTTAATCTTGCTGAGGAACAGGAGACTGGAGCCAATCCTTTGCAGCTGGATATGGGGAAAGGGAGAGAAAAAGCTCTACTCCAGGGAGAGGGGCAGGCATAGTGTAAAGCCCAGCACTAGGTCTGGAGGAGGGGCCAGATCCCTCGTGAGACCATGTCCCCAGCCTGAGGGGTACAGTGATCGCCCACGGCTGAGCCTCAGTCAGTCGAGGGTCAGAGGGTCAGAGGACATCTCCGTCCCTGCATCTCTCAGCACCACACTAATGAGTATCAAGGAAAAATAGCAGTGGAATATGCACGCAAGAAGCGCAGGAGAGAGGTTTTCTCTGGGAAGCAGGGCAAAGGGAAGACTGGGAAGATGAAATACCAGGCAGGGAGCAGACTCTGAGAAACACACCCCAAAACAAGGTAGGACTACTTATGAATGAAATGGGTTTGTAGTTGGTTTTTCTTTAATCAGCATAAAATATTTCATCCTTTTTTGCCTTCTTTTCTACCTCATCATATATTAGCAATTGACTTTCTGGTTATTAATACTTGCTTTCATGTCTTTGCATTCCTTTATTTTCAATCTTCCTATGTCACTTTATTTCAGATGTTCTCCTTGTCAAAGCACATCTCTGCTTTTGTTGATCCTTATTGGTATTTGTTGTGTTGATATTTTATAATGGCCTTTTTGATTCTCACCAGAGAGGTGTATCCTTTGAAGGTTTAGATGGGATCCTAGCCTTGGTTAAATAACTTGTTTGGCATAATGATTGCAGAGCATTTGCTTTAACTTTTAGCTCTTTTTACATGGGCTCAACCCTTATGATAGCCACCTCTCTAGAAAGTAGGAGTGCACCTAAAAGTTCCTTAACTTGCTGTTCATGTTTGATGGGGGTTCCATCAAACCCCCTTTGTTTCCAAAGCATCCCAAAGCCATGTACTACTCCAAAGGCATACCTACTATGTGTACGTACGCTTACTCTCTGGTCTTTGGCTAGTTGACAAGCTCTTGTGAGCACGGTAAGTTTTGCCATCTGGGCTGGTTTTACCTCAGGTAGAGGACTGTACAGTATTCTAAGGGAAAGCTTGGATTAGTGGTAGCATATCCTGCTGGATATCCTCCAGTTTCACTTTTGAGGTCTGGTCCATCAGCAAATAACATTAGGCTGAGGTCCTCAATAGAAGTCTTTACTAAATCTAAGCAAGGTACAGAGAGTTTCCTAATGGAGGTGCAACAGTGTTGAGGCTCCCCTTCTCGTAGGGGCAGGATTCAGGGTGTTGCAGTGGTGAATGGTAAAGTGAGAGGGAGAGAGTAATAGAATTTCCTAAGAGGTTAATCAGTTGGCTGAAAAGTGCCGTGGGTTCTCAGTCAGCTGTAATGTCTGTATACTGCATGTGGACCCATGAGGTCAAGCGGGGAGCCTAGAACTGGTTCCGGCAGAAACATCATTGTGATGTGGCAGCTGTTACCCTAAGACAAGGGGGATAAGTCTTTGCAGCTGGGTCAAGGATAAGGCTATATTAAGAGACGGGTTTTCGATGTTTGCCGTGGAGCTCAGTTAAAACCCCAAGAGCTTGTTTAGATGGCTCACACACAAATGGATGAAACAGCTTTTTGTGGTTAGGAATGCCTGGGGAAGAAGGTTGTTGAGGAGCCTCCTCCAGATTATATACAGCTGGTTCTTGTTGGAACTCTCAGAGCAGAGAGCTTCTTACCAAGGACTTGGTCAATTCATAAAAAGCGTTGCAGTTTCAGAAAAATCTGGCACCCCGTGTTTGCAGTATCCAGTGAAACCTCAATTGTTGTTTGTTAGGGTCTAAGATATATTCGAACAGCCTTCGGTCCATTAGGAGAGAGTGATTTTCCCTTTTAAATAGGTCATGCCCTAACTAATAAACTGTTTGGAAGAATTTAAATTTTTTTTTGAACCTTTATGTCCCTTTTCTGCTAAGACTGAGAACGAGTATATGGCATCCTTTTCTTAGGCTTCTTTGTTCTCTGAATAAAATAGATCATTTACATATTGTATCAGAACTGAAAAACATGGGGGAATTTAGGTCTTTTAAGCCATGATTGAGGATCTGGGAAATGTAGGAGGGGGGCTTCAGTGAACCCCGGGGTCATGACTGTCCAGATAAACTATTGTGCTCCCCAGGTGAAAACAAAGAGAGGAATTGATAGTCCTGGTCTAGAGGTATCCTGAAAACAGACAGAGCAAAGATCCACTATGGTGAAGCAAGTGGCTTCAGGAAGAATTGATGACAGGATTGTATTTGGCCTAGGTGCTATAGGGAAGCAAGGGATAATAATTTTGCTTACGGCCCTGAGGTCTTAAACAAATGGATATTGTCATCCACTTAGTTTCCTTGCTGGCAGGATGGAAGTGTTACAAGGACTAATGTAGGGTATGAGAAGACCTTCGGATATAAGGCTTCCAAATGGATTTGATGCCTCTTCTTTGCTTCTGGTGTCAAGGAATATTGTGGAAGTTTAGATGATGGTGTGGTTGGATGTATCTGAACTTTTAGAGATTCTATTCCAATTATTTTGCCTATGTATGTGAAATTTTTAGCCCGTAGAGTGTCAGGTACAATGTCAAGATCCCTGTTTGTAGTATGCACTAAATATAATGAAGGAAGCAAAGGTATCTCCAGAGCAGACACAACTTAATTATGAATAGACAAGTCCTCTAGAACCTCAAGAAATAGTCCTTCTGGTGTACATTTGATTTTACAATTCCATTGGCAAAGTAAGTGTCTCCTTATTAAATTTGAAAGGGTGATATCACAGAGCAGGAAGAAGTTTTTATCAGTTAAGGGCATGCTCATATGGGAAATCTGTTGGCTTATTTGAAATACGTACCATCGTGTGATATGTTACTCTGAGGAAAAGGTTGAGCAAAAGTGGCAGGATTTAGTGCAGACACCCATATCTCCGTGAATATGAGTGGCAGGAATTGGTGAGAAAGACTTTGTATTTACAGTTAATTCGCCTTGAGTGTTTAAGGATATGTGTCCAGCGTTTAACAAAACCACTGCATAATATTGCTGCCACGGCATTTGTTTTGTGTGGCCAAGTGGCCTACAGGGGCCTTGAACTGACAGTAGCCCCTCCCTGGAGTGCATGCCTGAGATGAGAGCCTGAAGGGGCACAAGTCAAGGTAACTTCCTGATATGATTCCCCCACCTCCCAGGGCCTTGGCCTTATAACTCCATGGGTAAGAAGACTCCCTCAGTGATCCTAAACGAGGGATCTTCCTTTGTCTTGGTTTTCTTTCATAAGCTGGGGCAATCTTTCCTCCATGTTCTTCTGTGAACAATATCTACAAGTGTCCTTGTGAGTAGGTGGTTGGTTGGGTTGTGAGCCACCTAGGTGTTTGATCTGCAGGGCTAAGTTTACTTTGTTAAAGTCTTGTTTCATTTTTGTTCTAAAGCCCTATCAAAATATTCTGCTAGGTGTTACAGGTTAGCTCAAGTACCTATTTTCCATTCTGTTTTTGAATTAGATCTCCCATTTCATGTTTAACTCCATCATCAAAATGAGATAGGAGAGCTGCTGTTACATCAGCACCTTCTTTAACTCACAAGTATTGTCAGGAGTTATTTTCTAGTCAACCCTGAAAATCTCCTATGGTTTCGTCTTGTTTGCATACCTGAATTATGGTTCAGTCAACTTTGGAGGGGGAAATGCTTCAGGTATGGCTTTTAGGAGATGAATTTCTTTTCTGGCACTATATTTTCTTTTTAAGTTTATTGTGGTTTATGGTGGAAAACGGGGCCTGTAGGTCCCTTTCCAGATAAATCCAATCAGCTTTTGCCACCCAGGATTTAGCATCTGAAGTTCCAGCCAACATGTGTACAAGTTGACATGTCAGGTAATCCTAGGTCATATGTACCCAAAGAATTTTAAATTCTTCTGTGAATATTTGTGATCTGGTTTGGATTTAAGGAAATCTTTAATTATAGCTCTTAATTCAGCTCAGGTCCAAAGCTTAAATTCTATAGTTGCTTGTACACCTAGTTCATGGGAGGGATGGATCCTTACAGGCATCTGGTATTTTGAGGTTTTAGGTAAGTGGTTGGGAGAAGGTAGGGAGTCTGGACAACGGGAGGAGGGAGGAGGAAGTGTGGAAGGAGAGAGGACAGAAGGAAGAGGGAGGGCTGGATTGAGAGAGGCGGCCAGGGGACAAATAGGGCAGGATTTATTAGGGAACAAATTCTCCTTCGTTCTTGCAAGTTTGTCAAATTTTCCTTAGCTTTGGGCAAAGAATCTTTTAGTGAAGTAATTGCTTATTCAGAATTTCATTTGGAGGCCTCTGCATACCAATCAAAAATTGATGCTCAATGGGATTGTGAAATCTTATTCCCTTTCTTTTCTAAGGCACCTCTCAAATGAGCAGTTTTGTTCAAATCGAATGTTCCAAAGAGACGCCACTGAAGGCCCAAATCATCCTTCGTGAGGCTATGCCACTTAGAAAGTTAGACACAAGAATTATGATATTAATCAGAGTACATATAAGAATCAGTAGTTTTTCTAGGTAGTAGAGAGGATTTAGACTTAGATGACCCCAGGAGAGCTGGAGATGGTTGGCAGGAATGTAATACTTATATTCCTTGTGTCTTGGGCACCAACCTGAGAGCTGGCCACCTCCTAATGCAGACCCAATAATCTGTGCCCCTGGCTGGTGGAAAACCAAAGAGAATGCTCTCTTTAGATCAAAGCCAACCTTTTAGGACACAATATAGAAGGGAAACCTTATCCGGTTCTGTTGGTGACCCACAGCAAAGTTTATTCAGTGGATGCCAATCTGGTGAGAACTGAAAACTCAAAGGTCTGTGATGCCAACTCAAATAACAGGCATTCTGCTCTATGAGTCTCCTTCATAGGACAAAAAACACTTTTAGACAACACAACACCAAACAGTAACGCAAAAGAGATGTAAAAGAATGGTCTCATTCAACCAAGGAGGCCAACAAATATAAACCAATAACAAAGCCTATGTACCACGCAGAGAATAAATAGCTGAGCAACTCAACACAAAGATAGAAGAGTTCAGACCTGGTGATGGGTCATAGACTAGACCAGCAGCAAGGCACAAGGGGACCCTATGGGTACCACACATGGTTGAAGGTAACTATGGAAATACAACCAAATGAGAATAAGCTAATGTTATTTATTCAGAGGTTGCTATAGAAGCAGACAGAGGAGTGAGAAAGCTTTATAGTGGAAAAAAGGGGAAGGCTTCTGTGCCCTGATTGGAGGCTGCTGGTGCAGGGAAGTTGTAGGCAGGCTAACTGGAAGTGGGACATCCTATGTGGTTGGTTAGGGGTACATATTTTGCTTTCTCTGGTTGGTTCTTAGTTGGAAACAGGGACAAAATTAGGGAAGCTATCAGTTGTTAATAAAGTCCTGGTCGTTTGGGGATGACTACGACAAAAGTTATTGTTTGGCTTCCCACAAGTCTAACTTACAGAAAGCAGTCTGCCTTCCTAGCGTACATACTGTAGATCACGGATTGGCTTCCTGGGCTGGTTGCTGCAGATCGCGGGCGAGAGTCGTAGTTATGTATAGTCTGCCCAGTACTGTCTGTATATTCAGTCTCCCACGTCAATCTGTTTATTCATGTATAGGTATTTATTCTGAGTTTCCTAGCAGATTTTAGAGTTTTACACGCGTGCTTGGTATTATCTTGCTTGACGCTCAGTGGTTTCTTTCACGAGGAGGACTCATCGGTGTCCGTCTGCAGTTTTGGGCTATTCTTCCTTATCTTATTGCCATCTCTCCATTATCAGTTCTCATCCTCTCCAGAATTTCCCTTAGAAGCTTTTTGGTTTCTGGATTTGTCTTTCACATTTTTTAACTTACCTGTCCTCTTTTTCATCTTATCCCTTTGGCTTCATTCTGAAAGAATTCTTTAACTCAGTCTTCCAGCTCACTAATTCTTTCTATGTGTTTATTTGGCTTTTTAATCCATCTATTGTTAATACTCCGGAACCCTATCAATTATATTTGTCACTTGAAAGAGTTAGTAAGCAATGTGTTTTGTTTTAAAGTTTCTGAGTACAGTAATTATCTTTTCTTAAAAAGTCCTGTTCTGAATGCAACATTCATTCTTTGTCTCCAGATATAAATTCTGCCATTGGTTGAGTTTGTTGCCTCTTTCAATTTGGGGTGATTTTCCTGTATTTCCTCCAGTATTGGATGATTTTTGGTTGTGTTTATCTCAGTGACTGACATTTCCTGTTAAATTATCTGTTTTCTCTGTGCTCTGGGGCCTTAGCAAGTGTACTGTTTTGAATGAATTGTGTATGGTTAGAATGGGTGAGTGTGGCTTGATGGCTGGGTGGAGTATTTGTCATTCTGTGTTTGAGCAGCTGGTTTCTCCTGGCACCAGAAATTCTGTCTAGCCTCTCTGATCCTGGCTCCCATCTATAGACAGATACCCCTCGTTGCTGCTGCCTGGTCTCTGAAGAAGACAGGAATGATGCACAAGGTTTTATCTGCCTGGAGTGCCTCAACTTAGCTAGCTCCCAGTTAATTGTTTCTGGGTCACCTTCAGGTTTTGAATTCCATCATGTCAATGCATGGACTTTTTAATGCTTGAATGCTCCTTCAATGAATCCCCCCCACCCCATTCTTGTATTTTTTTTAATTTTTATTGGGGTATAGTTGATTTACAATGTTGTGTTAGTTTCAGGTGTACAGTAAAGTGAATCTGTTATCCACTCTTTTTTAGGTTCTTTCCCCATGTAGGCCATTACAGAGTCTTGAGTAGAGTTCCCTGTGCTATACAGTAGGTCCTTATTAGTTATCTGTTTTATATATAGTAGTGTGTATATGTCAGTCCCAAACTTGCAATTTATCCCTACCCCCAGTTCTGTCATGTTCTGTTTTTTAAGCCCAGCCATACATTTTTTATTTTAACATATTTTCTGTAATTCAGTTTGGTGTAGGAAACAGAAGATCGCTACATGTGTTCACTTTGCAATCTCGAAACTGGAAACTTTTTAGTCTAGGGCTTGTTAAAGTATGGTCCAAGGATCCTGGGTGGGGGGGGGTCCCTGAGACCTTTTCCGGATTCCACAGAGCCCTTCCTTTTCCAGCTTTGTATTTGTGTGAAGCTGGATTCTCTTCACATAGTTCAACCGAAACAACATATTGCAATAGATTGAATGCTGAAGCAGCTATGAGAATTCAGCTGTCTTCTAAGTCAGACATTAAAGAGATTTACATAAATGTGGAATAGTGCTACTCTTCTAATTAATTATTTTTTGTTTTAGATTATATATTTTTCTTTTTTTAATATTTATTTATTTGGTTGCACTGGGTCTTAGTTGTGGGAGGTGGGCTCCTTAGTTGCAGCAGGCAAGCTCCCCAATTGCAGCTCCAGGGCTCCTTAGTTGTGGCTTGCCAGCTCCGTAGTTGCAGCATGCAGGTTCCTTAGCCATGGCATGCGAACTCTTAGTTGCAGCATGCATGTGGGATCTAGTTCCCTGACCAGGGATACAACCCGGGCCCCCTGCATTGGGAGCATGGAGTCTTATCTACTGCGCCACCAGGGAAGTCCCAGAATATATGTTTTTCATAAAATATATTATTGATATCAACATGCAATAGGTTTCTTATTGTTATTTGATTAATGAAGAAACAGAAAATATTGATAGATATAATGACCCATATAAACAATACATCTTTGAGGTCCTTAATAATAAAAGGGTCTTGAGACCAAAACATTTGAGAACTGCTATATTAGTCCCATTTCACATGTGAGACTTCTTGCCCCAGGGTCTCACCTAGAGGACGATGGCACTAAGAGCCACACCCATGGAGTCTGACTGCAGAGCCGTGTACAGAACCACCATGCATACTGTTTTTCTGTATTGCAGCCATCTCTCTATTATCTGCAAGTGTTTATTTTTATTTAACTGATCATATCAGAGAAACTACAAGTGTTCTCTTGCCAAAGTAGGGCAGGTGTTTATGGTGTGTGTGCGCACACATTAGTCTATCCCCATTGTAAAGTGAATAGAAATTGTTTATTGCTGTGTTATTAATGCCTTCCTGTAGGGGACTTTGGAATTGGAACTTGATTGCACTAATATCGTATTTTCATCGATTCCATAGTCTTTCACATGCCCTCTTTTTTCCCCAGAAGCTTTCTTTCCCTATAAGCTATGTTGTTTTAATTAGATATCAAATACATACAAAGACTGTATCATAAACATAAAGTAAAAAATAGTTAAACTGGATGGTAGGTACACAAACATCAAAGAGTATCAGTCCCCTAAGTTTATTTTCTGATCTATGTCCCACCTTCTACCACCCTGAGGTAACTACTTTCCTGAATATAGTATTTATCATTTTCTTGCTTCTCTTCATAATTTTACCACATATGGATGCATTCTTCACCAGAATATTTCCTGACGTTTGACCCATATGAACCATACATAGAATACATTATATTAATTTTTCTGCAAATTTTTTTCCCACAATTAGAATTTTTTGGAAATTGACCTATGCTGATATATGAAGCTGTAAATTTTTCATTTTTCTGCTGTAGTTTTCTGGTGCCTAAATATATCATGATCTATTAATTCATTCTCCTACCAAAATGACATCTAGATTGTACACAAGATTTTTTCACTATTAAACATTTTTTTCTGAGACTTCCCTGGCGGTCCATTGGTTAAGACTCCGTGCTTCCACTGCAGGGCGCACGGGTTCAACCCCTGGTCAGGAAACTAAGATCCCACTTGCCACGGAGTGTGGCCAAAAAAAAGTTTTTTCTATGAACATTTTAAAAACTTTTTGAGATTATTTTACATTCACATGCAATTGTAAGAAATCATACAAAGAGATTTCTATGGACGTCTTCCAGCTTCTCCCAATAGCAACATCTTGCATAACTATAGCACAATATCACAGCCAGGAAACTGACATTAATACAGTCCATTTACCTTATTCAGATTTGACTAGTTCTCATGAACTCACGTGTGTGTATGTGTGCGTGTGTGTTTAGTTCCACGAAATTTCATTACACAGTCAATATACAGAAAAGTTCCATTATAATACTCTTTTATGCTACTCTTTGATGGCCATAGCCACCTCCCTCTCTTTCTTCTTCCCTCACCCCTGGCAACCAATTTGTTCTCCATCCCCATCATTCTGTCATTGGAAACCTGCTATATGAATGGGAACTCACAATATGCAACCTTTAGAAATGGCTTTTTTTTTTTCAGGCATCATATTTCCTTGAGATCCATCCACGTTGTTGCATGCACCAACAGTTTTTTCCTTTTTAACTGAGTAGTATTCCATGGCATAGATGTACCACAGTTTAACATTCACCTGTGAAGGACATTGGGGTTGTTTCCAGGGTGAGGCTAGTTCACAAAGCTGCTATGAACATTTGTGTATTGGATTTTGTGTGAACGTAGTTTTCATTTCTCTGCGATAAATGCCTAAGAGTGTGATAACTGGGTTGTATGGTAAGCACACGTTGAGTTTTGTAGGAAACTGCGAAACTGTTTTCCAGAGTGGCTGTGTCATTCTACATTCCTGTCTACTACCATTTTTATATGTCCATTTTGTGTACACACCTGAATACATCCTAGGTATACACCCAAGGATGGGTTTGTTTTCTTTTTTTTTTTTTAAAGAAGATGTTGGGGGTAGGAGTTTATTAATTAATTAATTTATTTTTTCTGTGTTGGGTCTTCATTTCTGTGCGAGGGCTTTCTCTAGTTGTGGCGAGCGGGGGCCACTCTTCACCACAGTGTGCGGGCCTCTCACTATCGCAGCCTCTCTTGTTGCGGAGCACAGGCTCTAGAGCACAGGCTCAGTAGTTGTGGCTCACGGGCCTAGTTGCTCTGCAGCATGTGGGATCCTCCCGGACCAGGGCTCAAGCCCCTGTCCCCTGCATTAGCAGGCAGATTCTCAACCACTGCGCCACCAGGGAAGCCCGAGGGGTTTGTTTTCTAAAGTGCGTGCACTAATGTATTCTTCAGTATAAACAAGCTCTGTTTACTCCTTGTCCTCAGTGACACTGGATGATGTCTAACATTTTCATTTCCTCTGTTTGCGGGAAGTATAGGCTATCTTGTGGGATTAATTCACACTTCCCTAAACATTTTTCTTATGTTTATTACCATTTAGTTTTCGTCTTCAACGATAATCCTGTCCTACTCCCTTATCCTTGTTTTTCTTGGGTTGCTTGTCCTCTGCCTAGTGATTCCAACAGCCAGGATACTAAAATTTTGTCAGATATAAACATAACAAATATCTCATGTTTGTGGTTTGGGTTTTCATGGCCTTTCTGAAACCTTTTTAGGAATAAAATTATTAATTTTAATACAGTCAAATGTATAAATATTTTTCTTTTATAGTTGATGTTCTTGTGTATGTTTTCCTATATTCTAAAAGTTTTATAGGCTTATCTCCTCTATTTAATCCACTTGGAATTTATTTTAAAGCATAGTGTGAGGTGGGAATCCGAATTCACTTTTGTCCATAAAAGTACCCGGTTGTTCCCGTATACTTTCCTGCATTCCATACTCCTTTCCCAATCACTTGCAATGTCAGTTTTGTCATATGTCAGTTTTGTCATATGTCCATTTAAGTGTGGCTCTGCTTTAGGGCTCTCTGTTCTGTTATCAATCACTGTACTAATTACACAGTGCCCTCCATATAGTATTACTATAATTGTATTCTAAATTTTGATATCTTGTTGAGTAAGTCTACCCTCCTGCCCCCAGCCTGGTTCTTTATTATTCCCAGGAGCGTTTGTCCATTCTTCCCCCTTTGCTCTTCCGTGTAAACATTTTGAAATGACTTGTCAAATTTCATCAAAGTTTGGAAGGATTGGAGTTAAATTGAAACCATGGAACAATCTAAGGAGAAATGCATCTTTATGGTTATAGTTTTTCAACCTCTACATGTGGAATCATTCCATGTATTAGATCCTCTATGAATGTCTTTCAACAGAGTTTTCTAATATACTCCAAAAAAGTCTTGCACGCCTTTTATTTACTTTTATATAAGAAACATATATTTGGTTGCTATTACAAATGATGTCTTTCTTTATTACATCTTTTAAGAAGTTGCTGGTATATAGAAATGCAATTAGGTTGCTAAACCATTCTCTTTTCACATTATCCCGAGAGCTTGTCCTTTTTCCCACTTGAGCTTTTTCTGTAGTTATCATTTTCTAATATACTGTATAATTTTCTTCCTCATTTTGTTTATTGTACATTTTCCTTCACCAGAATGTAAGCTACATTGGGGCAGGTAGTTTTTCTATTTTGTATACTACTTTTCCTCCAGTATCAAGAGTAGTATTCTGCTTATAGTAGGCATTCAATAAATATTTGTTAAATAAGTGGATAAGCTCTTATTAATTTTAATAATTTATTGTACATATTTTGGGGGGACACTGTGCAGTTCAATTATGTCATATGCAACTAATGACAGTTTAATTTCTTCCTTTTGGCCCATGTCTTTTTTTGTTGTCTAGTTGCTCAGGTTACTTCCCTTCATATAACATTGGATACAGTTGATGACATTGGTGAGGGTGGTATTCTTTTCTTGCTACAGATTTTAAAAGTAAAACTTCTAGTATTTCTTTGTTACATATGATGTGTGTACACGTACATTTTTTATGAGGGGGAGATTTTCTTTATCAGCTTAATAAAATTTCTTTTTACTCCTAGTTTGCTAATTTAAAATATATATTAACAAAACTGGATATTAATTCATTGATGTTTTATTTGTATCTATTGATAAGGTCCTATGGGTTTTCATCTCTAATTAATTAGTATGGTGAAATGGATGAACAATTTCTAGTATTAAACCAATCTTGGTCCTGCTTTGGTTACTTGAGGTAAATCTGAGTTTTAATACTTAATACTTGGTGTCATATTATTTTCTTACATTGCTTTATTTGGTTTGCTAGCATTTTTAAAAAATGAATTTTATGTCTACTTCTTGTGTAAAGTTGATCTTCAATTTTTTATTTCCTGTAATATCCTTCCCTAGGTTTGGTGTCAAGATTTTGCTAACTTGATAAAAAGGATTGGGAAGAAGTCTTCTTTCCTAGTCTTGAAAAACTTTGCCTAACATTATACTCTGTTTCTTCAGTGTTTCATAGAATGCTTGTATAAAATCATCTGAGCCTGGGTATTCTTAAAGGAAGTTGTTATTTTTAAAGTTAATTATTCAATTTTTAAAAATAGTTTTAAAGTTTTGAGTCAACTATTGTAGTTTATGTTTTTTCCAAGTAGTGTTCCTTTTCATTTAGGTTGTAAAATTAGTTGGCATAAGGTTCATAATTATTTTTATTACTTATATAGGAGCTTTTAAATCTCTGCTCCATCAGTGGTTATGTCCCATTTTCATTCCTAATAGTATGTACTTGTAATTTTTCCTTCTTCCTTTGTTCTTACTAATTTGTCAAATTTATATATTTTAGAAGAATCACTATTAATTCATCTTTATTCAGTTTCACATTTTCTATTGTATCTTTTTTCTCTATTATTCCTAAATTCCAAACAAATGAATTTTTTTCTATTTACTTTTTAGTTATTGATTTCTAACTTTGAGCTCAGAATGAAGTCTGTCTGATAATTATTGCTTGAAATTTATTTTTGTTTTTTATGTTTAAATATTTTTAAATTGAAGTATAGTTGATTTACAGTGTTGTGCCGGTCTCTGCTATACAGCAAAGTGACTCAGTTATACACATATATATATATATATATATATATATATATATAAAATTCTTTTTTAATATTCTTTTCCATTATGGTTTATCCCAGGAGATTGGATATAGTTCCCTGCACTATACAGTAGGACCTTGTTGTTTATCCATTCTAAATGAAATAGTTTGCATCTACCAACCCCAAATTCCCAGTTCATCCCTCTCCCTCTCTCCTTCCCCCTTGGCAACCACAAGTCTAATCTCTATGTCTGTGAGTCTGTTTCTGTTTTGCAGATAGGTTCATTTGTGCCCTATTTTAGATTCCACATATACGTGATATCATATGGTATTTGTCTTTCTCTTTCTGACTTACTTCACTTAATATGATAATCTCTAGTTATGTTGCTGCAAATGCATTATCTCTTTTTTATGGCTGCAAATGGCATTATTTCTTTTTTATGGCTGAGTAGTATTCCATTGTATATATGTACCACTTTATCCATTCATCTGTTAACCTAAACAAACATTTAAGTTGTTTCCCTATTTTGGCTATTGTGAATAGTGCTGCTGTGAACACAGGGGTGTGCATATCTTTTTGAATTAGAGTTTTGTCCTGGTATATGCCCAAGAGTGGGATTGCTGGGTCATATGGTAATTCTGTTTTTAGTTTTCTGAGGAACCTCCATACTCTTTTCCATAGTGGCTGTACCACCTTACATTCCTACCAACAATGTAGGAGGGTTCCCTTTTCTCCATACCCTCTCCAGCATATGTTATTTGTAGACTTTTTAATGATGGCCCATTCTGACCAGTGTGAAGTGGTACCTCATTGTAGTTTTTTTTTTTTTTTTTTTTGCTGTATGCGGGCCTCTCACTGTTGTGGCCTCTCCCGTTGCGGAGCACAGGTTCTGGATGTACAGGCCCAGTGGCCATGGCTCACAGGCCTAGCCCCTCCGCGGCATGTGGGATCTTCCCAGACCGGGGCACGAACCCGTGTCCCCTGCATCGGCAGGCGGACTCTCAACCACTGCGCCACCAGGGAAGCCCTCATTGTAGTTTTGATTTGCATTTCTCTAATAATTAGTGACATTGAGCATCTTTTCATGTGCCTGCTGGCCATCTATGTGTCTTCTTTGGAGGAATGTCTATTAAGGTCTTATGCCCATTTTTCAATTTGGTTGTTTCTTTTTTTGTTGTTGAGTTGTATGAGCTGTTTGTATATTTTGGAGATTAAGCCCTTGTCGGTCGCATCATTTGCAAATATTTTCTCCCATTTCATAGGTTGTCTTTGCTTTTGTGTGTGTGTGTGTGTGTGGTTTCCTTTGCTGTGCAGAAGCTTATATGTTTGATTAGGTCCCATTTGTTTATTTTTGCTTTTATTTCTATTGCCTTGAAAGACTGACCTAAGAAAACATTGGTACGATTTATGTCAGAGAATGTTTTTCCTATGCTCTTTTCTAGGAGTTTTATGGTGTCGTGTCTTATGTTTAAGTCTTTAAGCCATTTTGAGTTTATTTTTGTGCGTGGTGTGAGGGTGTGCTCTAAGTTCATTGATTTACATGCAGCTGTCCAACTCACCCAGTACCATTTGCTGAAGACTTTTTCCCGTTTTATATTCTTGCCTCCTTTGTCAGAGATTAATTGACTGTAGGTGTGTGGGTTTATTCCTGGGCTCTCTATTCTGTTCCATTGATCCATATGTCTGTTTTTGTACCAATACCACAGTGTTTTGATTACTGTAGCTTTGTTTGTATTGTCTGAAGTCTGGGAGAGTTATGACTCCTGCTTTTTTTTTTTTTTTTCCCCCTTCAGGATTGCTTTGGCAATTCTGGTTCTTTTATGGTTCCATATAAAGTTTTGGATTATTTGTTCTAATTCTGTGAAAAGTGTCATTGGTAATTTGATAGGCAGCACATTAAATGTGTAGGTTACTTTGGGTAGTATTGCCATTTTAACAATATTAATTCTTCCAATCCAAGAGCATGGGATATCTTTCCATTTCTTTGAATCCTCTTTAATTTCCTTTATTAATGTTTTATAGTTCTCAGCATATAAGTTTTTCACCTCCTTGGTCAGGTTTATTCCTAGGTGTTTTTTTTTTGGTGTGATTTTAAAGGACTTTTTTTTTTTTACATTCTCTTTCTGATATATCATTGTTAGTGTAAAGAAATGCAACCGATTTCTGAATTTTTAATCTTGTATCCTGCTACTTTGCTGAATTCATTTATTAGATCTAGTAGTTTTTGTGTGGAGTCCTTAGAGTTTTCTACATATAGTATCATGTCATCTGCATATAGTGACAATTTTACCTCTTCCCTTCCAATTTGGATACCTTTTATTTCTTTCTCTTGTCTGCTTGCTGTGGCTAGGACTTCAATACTATGTTGAATAGAAGTGGTGAGAGTGGGCATCATTGTCTTGTTCCAGATTTTCTCGGGAAGGCTTCCAGCTTTTCATTGTTGAGTATTATATTGGCTGTGGGTTTTTGCATCTATTATATATTCATCAAAGATATTGGCCTGTAATTTTCATTTTTGGTGGTGTCTTTGTCTAGTTTTGGTATCAGAGTGCTGGTGGCTTCACTGAATGTCTTTGGGAGTGTTCCCTCCTCTTCAGTCTTTTGGAAGAGTTGGAGGAGAATCACTGTAAGTCATTCTTTGCATGTTTGGTAGAGTTCACCTGTGAAGACATCTGGTCCTGGACTTTGGTTTGTAGGAAATTTTTTTTTTAATTTACGGATTCTATTTCACTTCTATTGATCAGTCTGTTCAAATTATCTACTTCTTCTTGATTCAAATTTGGTGGACTGTGTGTTTCTAGAAAGTTGTCCATTTCTTCTAAGTTATCAAATTTGTTGGCCTATAATTGTTCATAGTATTCTCTTATGCTTTTCTTGTATTTCTGCAGTATCAGTTGAGATCTCTCCTTCTCATTTCTTATTTTGTTTATTTGGGTTCTCTCTCTTTTCTTCTTGGTGAGCCTGACCAGAGGTTTGTCAATTTTGTTTACCTGTTCAAAGAACCAGCTCTCGGTTTTATTGACTTTTTTCTATTTTTTTAAATCTCTATTTTATTTATTTCCTCACTGATCTTTAGTATTTCCCTCCTTCTGCTGACTCTAGGTTTTGTTTGGTCTCCTTTTCCTAATTATTTTAGGTGGTAGGTTAGGTTGTTTATTTGAGATTTTTCTTGTTTTTTGAGGAAGGCCTGTATCACTATGAACTTCCCTCTAAGATCTGCTCTTGCTGAATCCCATAGATTTTGTATGGTTGTGTTTTCATTGTCAATTGTCTCAAGGTATTTTTTAATTTCCTTTTTGATTTCCTCATTGAACCATTGCTTTTTTAGAAGTATGTTGTTTAGTCTCCTAGTCTCCGTGTAATCTTTTTTTTTTTTTTTTCTCATTTCTCTTCCTCGGGTTGATTTCTAGTTTCATGCTGTTGTGGTCAGAGAAGATGCTTGAAATAATTTCCACACTTAAATTTGTTGATGTTAGTTTTGTGCCCTCATATGTGGTCAGTCCTAGAGAATGTTCCATATGCACTTGAAAAGAATGTATATTCTGGGTTTTCTTGGATATAATGTCCTGAAAATATCAATTAAGTCTAACTGTTCTATTGTATCATTTAGGATCTCTGTTGCCCTACTGATTTTCTGTCTTGAAGATCTATCTGTCCATTGATGTGAGTGGGGTGTTAAAGTCTCCTACTATTATTGTACTCCCATCAGTTTCTCCCTTTATGCCTGTTAGTATTTATGTATTTGGGTGCTCCTATATTAGGTGCATATATGTTGACAAGTGTAAAATCCTCTTCTTGTATTGATCCTTTTGTCATTATGTAGTGTCCTTTTTTATCTTTCTTTATAGCCTTTGCTTTAAAGTCTATTTTGTCTGATGAGTATTGCAACTCCTGCTTTCTTGTCATTTCTGTTCTCATGAAATATCTTTTTCCATTCTCTCACTTTCGATCTATGTGTGCCCTTTGCCCTAAGGTGGGTTTCTTGTAGGCAGCATATTGTAGGCTCTTTTATTTTTATCCAGTCTGCCACTCTGTGTTTTTTTATTGGAGCATTCAGTCCATTGACATTTAAGGTAATTACTAATACATATGTATTTATTGCCATTTTAAACCTTGTTTTCCAGTTGATTCTTTGTTTCTTCTTTGTTCCTTTTTCTTTTTGTGGTTTGATGATTTCCTTTCATTTTATGCTTGTGTTCTCTTCTTTTTGGTTTCTGTGAATCAATTGTATGTTTTTGATTTGTGGTTGCCCTGTATGTTAACCCTTTCCTGGATCTGCTTGCTTTAGACTAAGAGTCATTTAGGCTCAAACACATTCTAAAAAAAAAAAAAGAAGCTACATATTCTTACTCTCCTTCCCCATATCTATGATTTGATGTCCTTTTTTACATCTTCATATTTATCCTTTAGCTGTTCTTTATGTTGATCATTGCTTTCACAAATAGGTTTTTTGTTTACTTGTTTGTTTTGTTTTTTTTTCATCTGTATACTGGCTAATTTAAGTGATTTACTTTCGAAATGTGATTTCCTTTTTCCTGTATCTTCTTGCTTCTTTTCTATTTAGAGAAGGCATTTCAATATTTCTTTTAGGATAGGTTTAGTATTGCTTTATTCTTTTAGCTTCTGCTTGTCTAAGAAATTCTTTAATTCTCCTCCTATTCTAAAGATAATCTTGCTGGGTAGTGTATTCTAAGTTACAGATTTTTCCCTTTTAAGAATTTGAATTTATTTTGTCACCCCCTTCTGGCCTGTAGTGTTTGTTTTTTTTTCTTTTAATATTTATTTATTTTATTTATTTTCTTTTATTTATTTTTTTGGCTGCATCGGGTCTTAGTTGCTGCATGCAGGATCTTTCGTTACAGCATGGGCTCTTCATTGCAGCATGCAGGCTCTTCGTTGAGGTGCACAGGCTTCTCTCTAGTTGTGGCATGCAGGCTCCAGAGCACGTGGGCTCTGTAGTTTGTAGGATGCGGGCTCTCTCACTGAGGCGTGCAAGCTTGGTAGTTGTGGCACAAGGGCTTAGTTGCCCCCACGGCATGTGGGATCTTAGTTCCCCGACCAGGGATCGAACCCACGTCCCCTGCATTGGAAGGTGGATTCTTTACCCCTGGACCACCAGAGAAGTCCCCTGGCCTGTAGTGTTTCTGTAGAGAAATCAGCTGACAGCTTTATGGGGGTTCCCTTTTCATTAACTCTTTCTTTTTCTCTTGCTACCTTTAGAATCCTCTCTTTATCTTTAACTTTTGCCATTTTTATTATAATATGTCTTGGTGTAGGTCTGTTTGTGTTCATCTTGATTTGGACTCTCTGTGCTTCCTGTATCTGGATACCTGTTTCCTTCTTTAGGTTTGGGAAATTTTCAGCCATAATTTCTTCAAATACATTTTCAATCCCCTTTTCTCTTTCTTTTCCTTCTGGAATCCCTATTATGTATAGACTGGCATCCTTTATATTATCCCATAGATCTCTTATATTGCTTTCATTTGGCTTTCTGTCTGCTGTTTTGATTGGGTAATTTCCATTATTCTATCTTTCAGATTACTTATTTTTTCTTCTGTATTATTCATTCTGCTATTCATTACCTTTAGCTCAGCTTTCATCTCAGCAAATGAATTTTCTAAGTTTTTTGGCTCTTCCTTATGGTTTCTAGTTCCTTTTTACAGTAATCTGCATTTCTGTTAATTGCCTTTCTTAATTCCTTCAGTATTTTCATTACCTCCATTTTGAAATTGGTGTCTCTTAGACTGAAGAGGTCTGTTTCATTGTTTCTTCAGGAGAATTCCCTTGGTCTTTTAACTGGGAGTGGTTCCTCTGCTTCTTCATTTTGCTTATATTTCTCTTACTCTGTGCGGGTAGGAGAGACACTTATCTACTGTAGTCTTGGAGGGCTGTTTATGTGTGGGAGCATCCGTGCATAGCTTGTGTGGTTTAATATTTTTTTGGCGTGAGGGCTGTTTTAGGTTTGCACACTTGCCATCTCTTTCCTCAGTGTGTGCTGGCAGTTATGCCCTTGATAGGGGGTATGCAGGTGCCCAGCCCACACATGCTCCCAGGAAAGCAGGGGCAGCAGTTGGCTCCCGGTTGAGGGACCCTCGGCTGCAGTGGCAGCTGGCTGCACTCACTTCCAATGAGGTGGGGGCAGCTGCTTGAAATTTATTTAGCTCTCCTTTATGGCCTGGCTTATGTATTTTTTTTTCGCACGCAGGATTTAGTTATATACCTGTCTATTAAACCAGCTGTTAATTATAGCACACGATTCTGTTATCGCCTAACCCTTTCTCCCCATGTTTGATTTATCAGAGAGGTGTGTTTTTTTAACTCTCATATTATTATGATGAATTTGTGAATTTTATCTTGTAGTTCATTGATTTTTTTTGCTTTTGCTTTTTTAGGGTTAGAAGTATGTCATGAGGTATATACAAACCTAGAATTTTAAATACACTTCTTGTGAGTTTCTTAATTTTGTTTACTGCTGTATACCTAGTGGCTAAAATAATGCTTAGCACATAGTAAACTCTAAAAAATGTTTATTGAGTGGATAAATTGATATTTTTATCTATCTATCTATGATCCTGTAAAACTCAGTAAATTCTTTTTTGTAAAGTGCGTTTGGTCTGAAAGTAATGAAGTTTTTTTATTATTTATTTTATTTTTGGCTGCATTGGATCTTCGTCTCTGCATGTGGGCTTTCTCTAGTGGAGGTGAGAGGGGTCTACTCTTCATTGCAGTACATAAGCTTCTCATTGGGGTGGCTTCTCTTGTTGTGGAGCACGGGCTCTAGGCACATGGGCTTCAGGTGTTGTGGCACATGAACTCTAGAGCACAGGCTCAGTAGTTGTGGTGCATGGGCTTAGTGGCTCCGTGGCATGTGGGATCTTCCTGGACCAGGACTCAAACCCATGTCCCCTGCATTGGCAGGTGGATTCTTAACCACTGTGCCACCAGGGAAGCCCAGTAATGAAGTTCTTAGTAACAAAATTTTGGTTTGTATTTGCTTCATACAGTTTTTACTATCGTTCTTCTTTCAACTATTCTACATCCTTGTGTTTTAGCTGTTTCTTGTATACAGCAGGTGCCTGAGTCTTAATTTTTATCCAATCAGGCAGTCTATATTTTAACTGGAGAGTTTAGTCCATGTATACTGACTATAATTATTGATATGTTTGCATTCTTTTCTACTATTTTTTTTCATTTTTGTAAATACCCTTGTATTATATTTTTTATTTTCATTTCATTCTATACTTTCCCTTCTACTGATTTTGTTAGTGTATATTCTATTACTGTTCTTATAGTGAATATACTGGACATTTTAAATTTATATTTAAATTTTTAAGTCTAAATTTAATAAAAATATATTATTTATCCTCAAGTAAAATAATGATCTTAGAGATAGCCTCATCCACCAGAGGGCAGACAGCAGGAGCAAAAAGAACTACAGTCCTGCAACCTGTGGAATGAAAACCACATTCACAGAAAGACAGACAAAATGAAAAGGCAGAGGACTGTATACCAGATGAAGGAACAAGGTGAAATCCCAGAAAAACAACTAAATGAAGTGGAGATAGGCAACCTTCTAGAAAAGAAATTCAGAATAAGGATAGTGAAGATGATCCAGGATCTCAGAAAAAGAATGGAGGCAAAGATCGAGAAGATGCAATAAATGTTTCACAAACACCTAGAAGAATTAAAGAACAAACAAACAAAGATGAACAATACAGTAATGAAATGAAAAATACACTACAAGGAATCAACAACTGAATAACTGAGGCAGAAGAACGGATAAGTGACCTGGAAGACAGAATGGTGGAATTCACTGCCACAGAACAGGGTAAAGAAAAAAGACTGAAAAGAAATGAACAGCCCAGGAGACTTCTGGGACAACATTAAACGCAACAACATTCACATTATTGGGGTCCCAGAAGGAGAAGAGAGAGAGAAAGGACCTGAGAAAATATTTGAAGAGATTATAGTCGAAAACTTCCCTAACACGGCAAAGAAAATAGCCACCTAAGTCCAGGAAGCACAGAGAGTCCCAGGCAGGAGAAACACGCCAAAACACATAGTAACCAAATTGGCAAAAATTAAAGACAAATTATTAAAAGCAATAAGGGAAAAATGACAACATACAAGGGAACTCCCATAAGGTTAACAGCTGATTTCATAGCAGAAACTCTACAAGCCACAAGGGAGTGGCATGATATATTTAAAATGGTGAAAGGGAAGAATCTACAACCAAGATTACTCTAGCCAGCAAGGATCTCATTCAGATTCGATGGAGAAATCAAAAGCGTTACAGACAAGCAAAAGCTAGGAGAATTCAGCACCACCAAACCAGCTGTACAACAAATGCTAAAGGAACTTCTCTAAGTGGGAAACACAAGAGAAGAAAAGGACCTACAAAAACAAACCCAAAACAATTAAGACAATGGTAATAGGAGCATGCATATCAATAATCACCTTAAATGTGAATGGATTAAATGCTCCAACCAGAAGACACAGGCTCACTGAATGGATACAAAAACAAGACCCATATATATGCTGTCTACAAAAAATGCACTTCAGACCTAGGGACACATACAGACTGAAAGTGAAGGGATGGAAAAAGATTTTCCATGCAAATGGAAATCCAAAGAAAGCTGGATTAGCAATACTCTTATCAGATAAAATAGACTTTAAAATAAAGAATGTTACAAGAGACAAGGAAGGACGCTACATAATGATTAAGGGATCGATCCAAGTAGAAGATATAATAATTATAAATATATATGCACCCAATATAGGAGCACCTCAATACATAAGGTAACTGCTAACAGCTATAAAAGAGGAAATCTACAATAACACAATAATAGTGGGGGACTTTAACACCTCACTTACACCAATGGACAGATTATCCAGACAGAAATTAATAAGGAAACACAAGCTTTAAATGACACAATAGAACGGATAGATTTAATTGATATTTATAGGACATTCCATCGAAACACAGCAGATTACATTTTCTTCTCAAGTGCATACGGAACATTCTCCAGGATAGATCACATCCTGAGTCACAAGTCAAGCCTCGGTAAATTTAAGAAAACTGAAATCATATCAAGCATCTTTTCCAACTGTAACGCTATGGGGTTAGAAATAAATCACAGGGGAAAACATGTAAAAAACACAAACACATGGAAGCCAAACAATACATTACTAAATAACCAAGATACTAAATAACCAAGAGATCACTGAAGAAATCAAAGAGGAAATTAAAAAATAACTAGAGAAAAATGACAATGAAAACAGGACGATTGAAAACCTATGGGATGTACCCAAAGCAGCTCCAAGAGGGAAGTTTACAGCAATACAATCCTACCTCAAGAAACAAGAAAAATCTCAAATAAGCAATCGAACCTTACACCTAAAGGAACTAGAGGAAGAAGAACAAACAAAACTCAAAGTGAGTAGAAGGAAAGAAACCATAAAGATCAGAGGAGAACAAATGAAATAGAAACAAAGAAAATAATAGCAAAGATCAATAAAACTAAAAGCTGGTTCTTTGAGGAGATAAACAAAATTGATAAACCTTTAGCCAGACTCATCAAGAAAAAGAGGGAGAGGACTCAAATCTAAAAATTAGAAATGAAAAGAAGTTACAATGGACACTAAATCATCATAAGAGACTACTACAAGCAACTCTATGCCAATAAAATAGACAACCTGGAAGAAATGAATGAATTCTTCGAAAGGTGTAGCCTCCCAAGACTGAACCAGGAAGAAACAGAAAATATGAACAGACCAATCACAAGAAATGAAATTGAAACTGTGATTAAAAATCTTCCAACAAATGTCCAGGACCAGATGGTTTCACAGGTGAATTCTATCAAACATTTAGAGAAGAGCTAACATCCATTCGGACTCTTCCAAAAAATTGCAGAGGAATGAACACTTCCAAACTCATTCTATGATGCCACCATCACCCTGATACCAAAACCAGACAAAGATGTCACAAAGAAAGAAAACTATAGGCCAATATCAGTGATGAACATAGATGCAAAAATCCTCAGTGAAATACTAGCAAACAGAATCCAACAACACATTAAAAGGATCATACACCATGATCAAGTGGGATTTATCCCAGGGATGCAAGGATTCTTCAATATACACAAATCAATCAATGTGATACAGCATATTAAGAAATTGAAGAATAAAAACCATATGATCATCTCAATAGATGCTGAAAAAGCTTTTGACAAAATTCAACACCCATTTATGATAAAAGCTCCAGAAACTGGGCATAGAGGGAACCTACCTCAACATAATAAAGGCCATATATGACAGACCCACAGCAAACATCACTCCCAATGGTGAAAAACTGAAAGCATTTCCTCTAAGATCAGGAACAAGACAAGGATGTGCACTCTCACCACTATTATTCAACATAGTTTTGGAAGTCCTAGCCATGGCAATCAGAGAGGAAAAAGAAATAAAAGGAATCCAAATTGGAAAAGAAGAAGTAAAACTGTCACTGTTTACAGATTACATGATACTATACATAGAGAATCCTAAAGATGCCACCAGAAAACTACTAGAGTTAATGAATGACTTTGGTAAGGTTGCAGGATATAAAATTAATACACAGAAATCTAGATCTTTCATAATTCTAGAATACACTAACGATGAAAGATCAAAAGAGAAATTAAGGAAGCAGTCCCATTCACCACTGCAACTAAAAGAACAATAACCTAAGAATAGACCTACCTAAAGAGGTAAAAGACCTGTACTCAGAAAACTTTAAGACACTGATGAAAGAAATCAAAGATGACACAGACAGATGGAGAGATATACCGTCTTCTTGGAATGGAAGAATTAAAATTGCGAAAATGACTATGATACCCAAAGCAATCTACATATTCAATGCAATCCCTATCAAATTACCAATGGCATTTTTTACAGAACAAGAACAAAAAATCTTACAATTTGTATGGAGACACAAAAGACCACAAATAGCCAAAGCAATCTTGAGGGAAAAAAATGAAGCTGGAGGAATCAGACTCCCTGACTTCAGACTATGCTAGAAAGCCACAGTAATCAAGACAATATGGTACTGGCACAAAAACAGAAATATAGATCAATGGAACAGGATAGAAAGCCCAGAGATAAACCCATTCTCCTATAAAGGAGGCAAGAATATACAATGGAGAAAAGACAGCATCTTCAATAAGTGGTGCTGGGAAAACTGGACAGCTACATGTAAAAGAATGAAATTAGAACACTCCCTAACACCGTACACAAAAATAAACTCAAAATGGATTAGAGACCTAAATGTAAGACAGGGCACTATAAAACTCTTAGAGGAAAACATAGGAAGAACACTCTTTGACATAAATCATAGCAAGATCTTTTTTGATCCACCTCCTAGAGTAATGGAAATAAAACCAAAAATAAACAGATGGGACCTAATGAAACTTCAAAGCTTTTGCACAGCAAAGGAGACCATAAACAAGATGAAAAGACAACCCTCAAAATGGGAGAAAATATTTGCAAAGGAATCAATGGACGAAGGATTAATCTCCAAATATATAAATAGCTCATGCAGCTCAATATTAAACAAACAACCCAATCAACAAATGGGCAGAAGACCTGAAGAGACATTTCTCCAAAGAGCACATACAGATGGCCAAGAGGCATGTGAAAAGCCACTCGACATCACTATTATTAGAGAAATGCAAATCAAAACTACAATGAGGTATCACCTCACACCAGTTTGAATGGGCATCATCAGAAAATCTACAAACAACAAATGCTGGAGAGGGTGTGGAGAAAAGGGAACCCTCTTGCACTGTTGGTGGGAATATAAATTGGTACAGCCACTATGGAGAACAGTATGGAGGTTCCTTAAAAAACTAAAAATAGAATTATATGATCCAGCAATCCCACTACTAGGCATATACTCAGAGAAAACCATAATTCAAAAAGACACATGCACCCCAATGTTCCTTGCAGCACTATTTACAATAGCCAGGTCATGGAAGCAACCTAAATGCCCACTGGCAGACAAATGGATAAAGAAGATGTGGTACATATATACAATGGAATATTACTCAGCCATAAAAAGGAATGAAATTGGGTCATTTGTAGAGATGTGGATGGACCTAGAGACTGTCATACAGAGAGAAGTAAGTCAGAAAGAGAAAAACAAATATTGTATATTAACACATATATGTGGAGCCAGAAAAATGGTACACATGAACCGGTTTGCAAGGCAGAAATAGAGACACCAATGTAGAGAACAAACGAATGGATACCAAGGGGGAAGTTGGGGGTGGGATGAATTGGGAGATTGGGATTGACATATACACACTAATATGTATAAAATAGATAACTGGTAACCTGCTGTGTAAAAATAAATTAAAAATAAGGATCTTAGAATGTTTTAAATCTGATCATTCCAATTTTGTATGCTTTTTTATTCTTGGATACTACTTCTAAATTAACTTTTGTAGCCCTACAGACTAGAGGGTAATATTTTTGTTTTGCACAATTAATGTTGGCTTAAATTAATGTTGGTACACGTTTACCACTTTCTGTACTTCCACACTCTTTCTTCCATCTCAGACCTTCCTTCCAGGATAATTTTTCTTCTCAAATCACATATTTTAGAAGTCATTTCAGTGAAAGTCTATTGGTAATAAACTGTCACTTTTTGTTTGTCTAACAATATCTTTATTTTGCACTTGCTCTTGAAGGATAATTTTCCAGTTCCAGGTTAACAATGATGTTTCTCTTCGTGCTTTACAGATATGGTTCTAGTTTCTTTTGTCTGACACTTTTGTTCTTTATAATGCAAGTATCAGTCTAATTCAGTGGTTTTCGAAGGGTGGCTCCTACACCAGTAGCATTTGTATCACCTAAAAGCTTATTAGATATGCATTTTTTCAAACTATTCCAGACCTACTGAATCCACACCCTGTGGTTGGAACATAGGAATATGTATTTTAAAAAATCCTCCAGGTGATTTTGATGTATCCTGATGTTTGAGAGCCATTGATATAATGTTATTCCTTTGAAGGGGAAAAGTAATCTTTTATTTCTGGCTGCTTTTAAGATTTTTTATTTGTCTTTGGTGTTCTATAGATTATGATGAGTATAAGAATTTCTAAAAATTTATCTTGGTTAAGATTTCTTGGGCTTCCTGAATCTTAAGGATTTGCGGCTTCAATTAATACCGGAAGACTGTAACCCATTACCTCTTTAAATATTTCTTTTACCCATTTCCCTCTACTGTATTCTTCTGGAACTTCATCAGACTTACATTGGACCCTCTTACTTCATAGTGCTTATTTTTAACTACCCATATTTTATACGTCTTTGTTATCGTTATTATATTTGGGGTCATTTTGCCAATTATCCCCCAAAGATGATTTATATTTGCTTCTGCTTGGGGCACATTAAATTTGATTTACATCTTGGGGTTTTGGACCACATAAGAGATATGAATTCTACCCTCAAACCCATATGAATTCAGATTGTGTTACATATTCTCATGGGAATGTTTTCTTTCTTTCTCATTCTGCTCTAAAGTGAGCCAAGGCTAAGACTTGGATGCTCAGCTCCCTCCCTTAATTTCCTAATTTTTAAAAAACAAATTAATTCCCTGAGGTCATTGCCTTTTGAAGGTCTTGGCTTCCCTGGTGTTTCTGAGCTTAACCCCATCCTGCTGAGGCCTAGTCTTTGTCTTGTATCTCCTGTACCTATGAACTATTAAAACACAGCTAGAGACTGCCAAAAGGTAAACAAAAGCTAGCTCTAATATTAGGTTAAACCTGTGGATTTTTGCTTTTTTGTTTTTGTTTTTTCTTGCCAATTAAGGAATTAGTGTATTGATCAATAACTGATCAAGGATGGCTTGATGGCTGAGCTATCAGGAAGGTAAATGAATTTTATTCAGTATTTTGGGAAATACTGTATCAGGAGTAATTTCTCTGAACACCTTGTCAGCCCTATTGCCAAAGTTGAGATCACTTGAATTTTATTCTAACCCCTCCTATCAGTATCCATACTCCTCATCGAGCATCCTGGAACTAGTGACCATGCTGGCCCTAGCACTCAGTGGATAGATTGGAGAATTCACTTGCTCATAGGCTAGGGAGATGGGGTGGTAGGCACGTTCAAATGCCTTGGGTGGCCTGTAGGTATTTTGTCCAAAAGAGCCCAAGCTTCACCCTGGCTTCCCCAAAGTGTCCTGACCCAAGATAACCTGACAGCCAACTTGAAGGAGGTGGCCTTTTGGGGTCATACCCGCTGAAAATTTTCCTTCTATCTCAGCTCAGCAGGGTCAGGCCCAAATATGTCAGGGAAGCACAAACAAGAAGGCCGCAGGTCAGAAGCCATAGAGTAGAGGCAACAGTACACTGAGTATCTTAGATCTAGACTGCAGTCCCGCAGATGTGGCCCCAGAGTGTGGACATTCCCTCTGCTCTGAGTGTCATAGATCCTAGGGTGGAAAAAAAGAACCCATCAACTAATACAGTACAAAATAGGAGCACAAAAAATATTTGTCGAATGGATGAATTTGCAGAGATGTCTCTGAGCCTTGGAATATTACCAGATGTTCTAGTCCATGATGGGCCCTGGTTTATTACCGTTTCTTTGTTCTTGCAAGACGTTTGTATTGAGCAACATGTACTATACCTTGTTCTGTGCAAACCACATAAAAATAAACTTGATATTTGCTATATTCAGTTCAGAAAATGGTCCCTAAGCATACAGCAGCCAAAAGGCCCAGGGCTATGTTTTTGTGGAGCAATAGAGAATTGGCACCTTCTGATGGTTGAGGGGAACCATAACAGGTGGTTAGACCATCACCTGAAAGATGTCAGGGATGAGGCATGGGCTTCAGTCAAGCACAAAGATGGTAAGAAGTGAGAATATTCCAGAAACAAAGAAAACTACTGTAGGATACAGGTAAAGCATGTTGAGGGGAAGGATTAAGATGGTAAAGGAAGTCAGGGCCCATAGTGTTAGTACATTGAAGAGAAGTTGTGGAATTTGTATATTATTTACGTAGCAAAAGGAAACTCTGGACTTCTGATCAAAAACGGCCCAGGATATTTTCATGTTAACAGAGGTGTTTGAACCCAGGCCATACACAGGCCAGACATTTTACATTGGGGTAGAATGGTTTCAGGGTGTCTCTAGAGTTGCCCTCCGAGTGACTGGTACAGTTGGTTTCAGGTGAGAAGGGACTGTCTGGTGTCAGGAATGGATGGCCAGCTGGCTGTGACATTAAGTAGTGTCATTACACTCTGTGATTCTGGAATGTGGCTTTATTTCTATCAGTTAATGTTAGGCAGCTCCTAAATCCTGGCTTGGTGCTCATGCAAAGTGCTAAGATCCTTTCTTGGCGAACTATTTGTTAAAGTATAAAACAACTCAGAATTCCTCTGCACGCACGAAATGTCAAGTGGCAGAATAAATAACCATTCCCCTCATTGATCTCTATGGGCAGCATATGTTTGAGAGCTTGGCTTTTCTGTAATGAAAATATGCCAACCCTGAATATACATTTGCACTATTGAGACATGTATACGCTATCAAATGCAAAATAGATAGCTAGTGGGAAGCAGCCACATAGCACAGGGAGATCAGCTCGGTGCTTTGTGACCACCTAGAGGGATGGGATAGGGAGGGTGGGAGGGAGACGCAAGAAGGAGGAGATACGGTGATGTGTGTATACGTATACCTGATTCACTTTGTTATACGGCAGAAACTTAACACACCATTGTAAAGCAATTATACTCCAATAAAGATGTTTAAAAAAAAACTTGTTTTAAAGAAATAGGGCAGTTTGTGGTGAATGAGGCACCCAGTGCGGTGAAGTTGAGATCGAACTTGGAGAAACCACAGGGAGGCTGAGATCAAGCCAGAGAGGGGAGGGCAGCGTGTGCTGAAAGTGAAAAGCAATACCAAGGAAAATTCATCTTTATCTGGGCCCATTTTTAAGAGAAAGCTATGCTACGTAATGTAGCTGGGTGTTTAAGAAATATGGGAGGCTTTGTGGTCCTCGAAGCTGTGGAAATCAGCAGAAGTTCTGCAGTCAGGGCTTGATGTGCAGAGATGGTGTTAACACAGGAAGCAAAGACCACAGGCTGCAGTGAGTGCAGAATCATAGGGGCTCAGAGACGGCGCACCCAGCCTATTCATTTCACAGGCAAGAAAGCTGAGGCCTAGGAAGGGAAGGGACTTGCCTAAGGAATCACAGGGAGTCAGTGCAATTCTTAATTCACAATGGCCTATGCTCAGGGTAGCCTCTGCAGTCGACAGTGAACCCAGGCTGTGTCTGTCTGTCCTCTGCTCTAGCACAGACATCTGGAATTCTTTGAGGACAAGGTCTGATTGCCTCAGCAGACAGTGCAAGTACATGGTAGGTGATAAATGTTGTGAATTGATGTATTGCCAGACCTTTTCCCAAGGTCCAGGGTATCTCTTTTGTGTGTGTGTGTGTGTATGTGTGTGGGGTTATCTTTTATTTCACTTACTATCTATATTTCATTTTTTTAAGTCAGCACACAGCCCCACAGTGTAATTTAATAGTGAAGAACATGGGCTTTGGAGACAGCCCATCCTGGTTCAAATCCTCACTCTGCCATTTACTAGCTGTGTGACTTCAGACAAGTTGCTTAACCTCTCTGTAAAAGAGGAAGAGCAATCATACCTATGTACAGAACTGTTGTGAGACTTGTAGGAGATAATATAGATAAAAGTAAGCAGCCTACAGTCAGCCTTGGCATCTAGGGATGGTTGTTACATTATTTCCTTCTCATCCTGACTCACTCCCGTACCAGTTTTGCCATGACAAGTTAGAGGTGCAGAGGTTGAACTGCGTCCATTTGAGACACAACATTCTCTGGCTGCCTGTCACAGCATTGCTGCTCTTCCTGGCTCGCAATGACGGCTCCAGGCAGTGTTGTCCTCAGTGGGGGAAGAGTGGAGCCACTGAGTAGAATTGATGTTTTCAATGGTTTTTGAAAATGAGCGCAGATGACCAGGAGGTAATAAAGGCTGCCTAGGGTCCCAGGTCCACAAGACACGGGAACAGTGTCATCTGGTCCCTATTTTAAGAACTGGCCACAATTTTGAGAAGAACTAAGTTATAGATTTTAATGAGTTTCATTGTTTCTTTTGACAGAATATGATTAGTACTACCACTTTTAAAAATCAAGCTTAGATTTATATGAATAGAGTTCAAATTTGTGAAAAAAAAGTGGGAAGAAATTCTTCTGTATAATCACACAATCTCTAAGTCCTTAAAAAAGAAAAGGAAAAGAGTTAATAGTGAAACTAGAAATAGTAGGGCAGAATAGTAAAAAACATCAGGAATGTCAGGAAACGAGGATGGCTCTCCAACTTTGGAGAACATGTGTTATCAGCTTTGTTAACAACATGTGTTAACAGACCCCCCTCTTAAAGAGACTTGCAAATTATTATTTGGCACCAGGATGGCCATCGAATTTGTAACCTTTAAACTTGTGAGTAATAGAACTCATTGGCATGGTGCATTTGTCATTAAGAGTACTACAAAGAGCCCACATGTTATAGGATTGCCTCTATATGAAATGTTCAGAAAAGGCAAGTCTATAAGAGGCAGAAAGTAATTTGGTGATTGCCTGGGGTTCAGGATGGGAAAAAGGAAGAACTATAGCTGGGCATGAAGTTGCTTTTTTTGTTTTTATAGTTAACTTTTTTATTTTTAAACATCTTTGTTGGAGTATAATTGCTTTAGAGTGTTGTATTATTTCTGCTGTATAACAAGGTGAATCAGCTATATGCATAGGTATATCCTCATATCCTCTCGCTCTTGTGTCTCCCTCCCACCCTCCCTCTCCCACCCCTCTAGGTAGTCGCAAAGCACTGAGCTGCTCTCCCTGTGTCATGCAGCTACTTCCCACTAGCTATCTATTTTACATTTGGTAGTGTATATATGTCCATATCGCTCTCTCACTTGGTCCCAGCTTACCCTTCCCCCTCCCTGTGTCCTCAAGTCCATTCTCTACGTCTGCGTCTTTATTACTGTCCTGCCCCTAGGTTCATCAGAACCATCTTTTTTTTTTCAGATTCCATATATATGTGTTAGCATACAGTATTTGTCTTTCTCTTTCTGACTTACTTCACTCTGTATGACAGACTCTATGTCCATCCACCTCATTACAAATAACTCAATTTCGTTTCTTTTTATGGCTGAGTGATATTCCATAGTATATATGTGCCACATCTTTTTTTTTTTTTTTTGCGGTACGCAGGCCTCTCACTGTTGTGGCCTCTCCCGTTGCGGAGCACAGGCTCCGGATGCGCAGGCTCAGCGGCCATGGCTCACGGGCCCAGCCGCTCCGCAGCATGGGGGATCTTCCCGGACTGGGGCACGAACCCACGTCCCCTGCATCAGCAGGCGGACTCTCAACCACTGGGCCACCGGAGAAGCCCTGCCACATCTTCTTTATCCATTCATCTGTCGATGGACACTTAGGTTGCTTCCATGTCCTGGCTATCATAAATAGTGCTGCAATGAACATTGTGGTACATGACTCTTTTTGAATTATGGTTTTTTCAGGGTATATGCCCAGGGTATAGAGGGGTTGCTGGGTCATATGCTGGTTCTATTTTTAGTTTTTTAAGGAACCTCCATACTGTTCTCTATAGTGGCTGTATCAATTTACATTCCCACCAACAGTGCAAGAGTGTTCCCTTTTCTCCACACCCTCTCCAGCATTTATTGTTTGTAGATTTTTTGATGATGGCCATTCTGACCAGTGTGAGGAGATATATCATTGTAGATTCGATATGCATTTCCCTAATGATTAGTGATGTTGAGCATCTTTTCATGTGTTTCTTGGCAATCTGTGTATCTTCTTTGGAGAAATGTCTACATAGGTCTTCTGCCTATTTTTGGATTGGGTTGTTTGTTTTATTGATATTGAGCAGCATGAGCTGCTTGTATATTTTTGGAGATTAATCCTTTGTCAGTTGCTTCATTTGCAAATATTTTCTCCCATTCTGAGGGTTGTCTTTTGGTCTTGTTTATGGTTTTCTTTGCTGTGCAAAAGCTTTTAAGTTTCATTAGGTCCTATTTGTTTTTGTTTTTATTTCCATTTCTCTAGGAGGTGGGTCAAAAAGGATCTTGCTGTGATTTATGTCATAGAGTGTTCTGCCTATGATTTCCTCTAAGAGTTTGATAGTGTCTGGCCTTACATTTAGGTCTTTAATCCATTTGGAGTTTACTTTTGTGTATGGTGTTAGAGAGTGTTCTAATTTCATTCTTTTACATGTAGCTGTCCAGTTTTCCCAGCACCACTTATTGAAGAGACAGTCTTTTCTCCACTGTATATTCTTGCCTCTTTTATCAGAGATTAGGTGATCATATGTACGTGGGTTTATCTCTGGGCTTTCTATCCTGTTCCATTGATCTATATTTCTGTTTTTGTGTGAGTACCATACTGTCTTGAATACTGTAGCTTTGTAGTATAGTCTGAAGTCAGGGAGCTTCTTTCCTCCAGCTTCGTTTTTCTTTCTCAAGATTTTTTTGGCTGTTCGGGGTCCTTTGTGTTTCCATACAAATTGAGCAATTTTTTGTTCTAGTTCTGTGAAAAATGCTATTTGTAGTTTGATAGGGATTGTATTGAATCTGTAGATTGCTTTGGATAGTATAGTCATTTTCACAGTGTTGATTCTTCCAATCCAAGAACATAGTGTATCTCTCCATCTGTTTGCATCATCTTTAATTTCTTTCATCAGTGTCTTGTAGTTTTCTGCATACATGTCTTTTGTCTCCTTAAGTGGGTTTATTCCTAGGTATTTTATTCTTTTTGTTGCAGTGGTAAATGGGAGTGTTTCCTTAATTTCTCTTTCAGATTTTTCATCATCATTAGTGTATAGGAATGCAAGACATTTCTGTGCATTAATTTTATATCCTGCTACTCTACCAAATTCATTGATTAGCTCTAGTAGTTTTCTGGTGGCATCTTTAGGATTCTCTAAATACAGAATCATATCATCTGCAAACAGTGACAGCTTTACTTCTTCTTTTCCTATTTGTATCCCTTTTTTTTCTTTTTCTTCTCTGTGTGCTGTGGCTAAAACTTCCAAAACTGTGTTGAATAGTAGTGGTGAGAGTGGGCAACCTTGTCTTGTTCCTGATCTTAGAGGAAGTTGTTTCAGTTTTTCACCATTGAGAATGATGTTGGCTGTGGGTTTGTGATATATGGCCTTTATTATGTTGATGTAGGTTCCCTCTATGCCTACTTTCTGGAGAGTTTTTATCACAAATGGGGGTTGAATTTTCTTGAAAGCTTTTTCTGCATCTACTGAAATGATCATATGGTTTTTATCCTTCAGTTTGTGAATACGGTGTATCACATTTATTGACTTGCATATATTGAAGAATCCTTGCATTCCTGGGATAAACCCCCCTTGATCATGGTGTATGATCCTTGTAATGTGCGGTTAGATTCTGTTTGCTAGTATTTTGTTGAGGATTTTTGCATCTATGTTCATCAGAGATATTGGTTGGCCTGTAGTTCTCTTTTTTTGTGACATCTTTGTCTGGTTTTGATATCAGGGTGATGGTGGCCTCATGGAATGAGTTTGGGAGTGTTCCTCCCTCTGCTATATTTTGGAAGAGTTTGAGAAGGATAGGTGTTAGCTCTTCTTTAAATGTTTGATAGAATTCACCTGTGAAGCCATCTGGTCCTAGACTTTTGTTTGTTGGAAGATTTTTAATCACAGTTTCAATTTCAGTGCTTGTGATTGTTCTGTTTATTGTTTCTATTTCTTCCTGGTTCAGTCTTGGAAGGTCATGCTTTTCTAAGAATTTGTCCATTTCTTCCAGGTTGTCCATATTTTTGGCATAGAGTTGCTTATAGTAATCACTCATGATCCTTTGTATTACTGAAGTGTCAGTTGTTACTTCTCCTTTTTAATTTCTAATTCTGTTGATTTGAGTGTTCTTCCTTTTTGTCTTGATGAATGTGGCTAAAGGTTTATCAATTTTGTTTATCTTCTCAAAGAACCAGCTTTTAGTTTTATTGATCTTTGCTATTGTTTCATTCATTTCTTTTTCATTTATTTCTGATCTGATCTTTATGATTTCTTTCCTTCTGCTAACTTTGGTTTTTTTCTGTTCTTCTTTCTCTAATTGCTTTAGGTGTAAGGTTAGGTTTTTAGGTTGTTTCTTTGAGATTTTTCTTGCATCTTGAGGTAGGATTGTATAGGTATAAACTTCCCTCTTAGACCTGCTTTTGCCACATCCCATAGATTTTGGGTCGTCATGTTTTCATTTTCATTTGTTTCCAGATATTTTTTGATTTCCTCTTTGATTTCTTCAGTGATCTCTTAGTTATTAAGTAGTGTATTGTTTAGCCTCCATGTGTTTGTATTTTTATGGGTTTTTTTCCTGTAATTTATATCTAGTCTCATAGCGTTGTGTTCGGAATAGATACTTGATACGATTTCAAGTTTCTTACGTTTACCAAGGCTTGATTTGTGACTCAAGATATGATCTATCCTAGAGAATGTTCCATGAACACTTGAGAAGAACGTGTATTCTGTTGTTTTTGGATGGAATGTCCTATAAATAGCAGTTAAGTCCATCTTGTTTAATGTGTCATTTAAAGCTTGTGTTTCCTTATTTATTTTCATTTTGGATGATCTGTCCATTGGTGAAAGTAGGGTGCTTAAGTCCCCTACTATTACTGTGTTACTGTTGATTTCCCCTTTTATGTCTGTTAGCATTTGCCTTATGTATTGAGGTGCTCCTATCTTGGGTGCATAAATATTTACAATTGCTATATCTTCTTCTTGGATTGATTCCTTGATCATTATTTAGTGTCCTTCTTTGTCTCTTGTAATAGTCTTTATTTTAAAGTCTGTTTTCTCTGATATGAGAATTGCTACTCCAGCTTTCTTTTGATTTCCATTTGCATGGAATACCTTTTTCCCTCTCCTCACTTTCAGTCTGTATGTATCCCTGGGTCTTAGTGGGTCTGTTGTAGACAGCATATATACGGGTCTTCTTTTTTTATCAATTCAGTGAGCCTGTGTCTTCTGTTTGGAGCATTTAATCCATTTACATTTAAGGTAATTATCAATATGTATGTTCCTATTACCATTTTCTCAATTGTTTTCGGTTTGTTTTTGTAGGTCCGTTTCTCTTCTTGTGTTTCCTGCCTAGAGAATTTTCTTTAGCATTTTGTTGTGAAGCTGGTTTGGTGGTGCTGAATTCTCTTAACTTTTGCTTATCTCTAAAGCTTTTAATTTCTCCATCGAATCTGAATGAGATCCTTGCTGAGTAGAGTAATCTTGGTTGTAGGTTTTTCCCTTTCATCACTTTAAATATGTCCTGCCACTCCCTGCTGGATTGCGGAGTAACTGTATGGGGATTTCCTTGTATGTTATTTGTTGCTTTTCCCTTGCTGCTTTTAATATTTGTTCTTTGTATTTAATTTTTGATAGTTTGATTAATGTATCTCGGCATGTTTCTCTTTGGGTTTATCCTGTATGAGACTCTCTGTGCTTCCTGGACTTGATTGACTATTTCCTTTCCCATGTTAGGGAAGTTTTTGACTGTAATCTCTTCAAATATTTTCTCAGACCCTTTCTTTTTCTCTTTTTCCTCTGGGACCCCTATAATTTGAATGTTGGTGCATTTAATGTTGTCCCAGAGGTCTCTGAGACTGTCCTCAATTCTTTTCATTCTTTTTTCTTTATTCTGCTCCCTGACATTTATTTCCACCATTTTGTCTTCCAGGTCACTTATCCGTTCTTCTGCCTCAGTTTCTCTGTTATTGATTCCTTCTAGAGTATTTTTAATTTAACTTATTGTGTTGTTCATCACTGTTTGTTTGCTCTTTAGTTCTTCTAAATTCTCATTAAATGTTTCTTGTATTTTCTCCATTTTCTTTCTGAGATTTTGGGTAATCTTTACTATCATTACTCGGAATTCTTTTTCAGGTTGGTTGCCTATTTCATCTTCATTTATTTGGTCTTATAGGTTTCTACCTTGATCTTTCATCTGTAACAAATTTTTTGTCGATTCTTTTTTTTTTTTTTTAATTGATGGTGCTGCTTTCCTTTCTCACTGGTTGTTTGGTCTGAGACATCCAGCACTGGAGTTTGAAGACAGTTAGATAGAGCTGGGTCTTGGTGCTGAGATGAGGACCTCTGGGAGGCCTCACTCCAATTGACATTCCCTGGGGTATGATGTTCTCTGTTAGTCCAGAGGTTTGGACTTGGAGCTCCCACCACAGGAGCTTGGGCCTGACTTCTGCCCTGGGAACAAAGATCCTGCAAGCTTCGTGGCACAGTAAAGAAATTAAAAAAAAAAAAAAAAAAAAAAAAAAAAGAAAAGGAAGAAAGAAAGAAAAGGAGCAGTACAATATCAAAGAATAAAAAGCAAAATAAAATTAGAAAGATAAAAAATATATTAGGAAAAATAAAACTATATTTAAAACAACTGGTCGCTGGGGGTTCCTCCAGTCCCTTTAGGTGTCCATGGTCCCCCACTGGTGCCTGGTAGGTGCCGTAGTTGTGAGGAGACGTGAATTCTGTGTCCTCCTAGTATGCCATCTTGACTCTGTCTCTCTGAAGTTTCTTTATAATGTCATAAAATTAGATGTGATGTGGTTGACAACTCTATACATTTAATAAATGTCACAGTTAAAATTGATAGATTTTATACTAAGTAAATTATACCTCAGTAAAGCTGTTTAAAAAATCCAACCTTATGTGAATTGATGGAAAAATCCAACCTGTGTGAAGGTATTGATCAAATGTCATCCTTTCTATGAGGTCTATTTAGAAAAAAATCTTTCCAGGTGAAATTAACTTGTCAGTCTTTTTTTGGTTCCCATTACTCTTTGCTTGTATTCAGTACTCATCCAATAGATAGTAAATGATAACGGTGTATTGGGCACTGAGGAATGAGAAAGAGCAAGATAGAACGGCATCTCTTGCTTTTTTCCCCCCTTTTTTACTGTGGTAAAATATATGTAAGTTACAATTTTAACCATTTTTAGGTGTTTAGTTCTTTGGGACTGAGTTCATTCATATTGTTGTGCAATCATCACCACTGTCTCAGGACGTTTTTCATCATCCCACACTGAAACTCTGTACCTGTTAAACACTAACTCCCCTTCCCCCATCCCCAGGCCCTGGTAACCTCTAGTCTTCTCTGTCTCTGTGAATTGGGCTATTCTAGGTACCTCATATAAGTGGAATCACACAGTATTTGTCCTTTTGTGTTTGGTTTATTTCATTTAGTATAATATTTTCAAGGTCCATCTAAGTTGTAGCATGTATCAGAATTTGCACATTTTCTTTACCCATTCATCCACTGATGGACATTTGGATTGTTATCTTTTGGCTATTGTGAATAATGCTGCAGTGAAGATTGTTGTACAAGTAGTTGTTCAAGTTCTTGTTTTCAGTTCTTTGGGGTATATACCTAGGAGTGAAATTGCTGGATCACATGGTGATTCTGTGTTTAATTTTCTAAGGAACTGCCATTGTATCTTCCACAGTGGTTGCAACATTTTACAATCCCACCAGCAATACATGAGGATTTCCATTTCTCTACATCTTTCCTAACTCTTTAATAACTCTTGTTATTTTTTTTCTCTAAAGCACTGCATTTTTTTTGAATTTTATTTTATTTACTTTTTTATATAGCAGGTTCTTATTAGTTATCCATTTTATACATATTAGTGTATATATGTCAATCCCAATCTCCCAATTCATCACACCACCACCACTACCACCCGCTGCTTTCCCCCCTTCGTGTCCATACGTTTGTTCTCTACATTTGTGTCTCAATTTCTGCCCTGCAAACTGATTCATCTGTACCATATTCCTAGGTTCCACATATATGTGTTGATATACGATATTTGTTTTTCTCTTTCTGACTTACTTCACTCTGTATGACAGTCTCTAGATGCATCCACTTCTCTACAAATGACCTGATTTCATTCCTTCTTATGGCTGAGTAACATTCCATTGTATATATGTACCACATTTTCTTAATCCATTTGTCTGCCAATGGGCATTTAGGTTGCTTCCATGACCTGGCTATTGTAAATAGTGCTGCAAGGAACATTGGGGTGCATGTGTCTTTTTTGAATTATGGTTTTCGCTGGGTACATGCCCAGTAGTGGAATCGCTGTGTCATGTGGTAATTCTATTTTTAGTTTTTTAAGGAACCTCCATACTGTTCTCCATAGTGACTGTATCAATTTACATTCCCACCAACAGTGCAAGAGTGTTCCCTTTTCTCCACAACCTCTCCAGCATTTCTTGTTCGTAGATTTTCTGATGATGCCCATTCTAACTAGTGTGAGGTGATACCTCACTGTAGTTTTGATTTGTATTTCTCTAATAATTAGTGATGTTGAGCAGCTTTTCATGTGCTTCTTGGCCATCTGTATGTGTTCTTTGGAGAAATGTCTATTTAGGTCTTCTGCCCATTTTTGGATTGGATTGTTTGTTTTTTTAATATTGAGCTGTGTGAGCTGTTTATATAGAGATTAATCATTTGTCCGCTGATTCGTTTGCAAATATTTTCTCCCATTTGAGGGTTGTCTTTTGGCCTTGTTTGTAGTTTCCTTTGCTTTGCAAAAGCCTTGAAGTTTCATTAGGTCCCATTTGTTTATTTTTGTGTTTATTTCCATTACTCTAGGAGGTGGATCAAAAAGGATCTTGCTGTGATTTATGTCAAAGAATGTTCTTCTTATGTTTTCCTCTAAGAGTTTTATAGTGCCCTGTCTTACATTTAGGTCTCTAATCCATTTTGAGTTTATTTTTGTGTATGGTGTTAGGGAGTGTTCTAATTTCATTCTTTTACATGTAGCTGTCCAGTTTTCCCAGCACCACTTATTGAAGATGCTGTCTTTTCTCCATTGTATATTCTTGCCTCCTTTATAGGAGAATGGGTTTATCTCTGGGCTTTCTATCCTGTTCCATTGACCTATATTTCTGTTTTTGTACCAGTACCGTATTGTCTTGATTACTGTAGCTTTGTAGTATAGTCTGAGGTCAGGGAGTCTCAGTCATCCAGCTCCGTTTTTTTCCCCTCAAAACTTCTTTGGCTATTCGGGGTCTTTTGTGTCTCCATACAAATTTTAAGATTTTTTGTTCTAGTTCTGTAAAAAATGCCATTTGTAATTTGATAGGGATTGCATTGAATCTGTAGATTGCTTTGGATAGTAGAGTCATTTTCACAATATTGATTCTTCCAATCCAAGAACATGGTATATCTCTCCATCTGTTTGTATCATCTTTAATTTCTTTCATAAGTGTCATAGTTTTCTGCATACAAGTCTGTTGTCTCTCTAGGTAGGTTTATTCCTAGGTATTTTACTCTTTTTGTTGCAGTGGTAAAGGGGAGTGTTTCCTTAATTTTTCTTTCATATTTTTCATCATTAGTGTATAGGAATGCAAGAGATTTCTGTGCATTAATTTTGTATCCTGCAACTTTCCCAAATTCATTGATTAGCTCTAGTAGTTTTCTTGTGGCATCTTTAGGGTTCTGTATGTATAGTATCATGTCATCTGCAAACAGTGACAGTTTTACCTCTTCTTTTCCAATTTTTATTCCTTTCATTTCTTTTTCTTCTCTGACTGCCATGGCTAGGACTTCCAAAACTATGTTGAATAATAGTGGCAAGAGTCGACATCCTTTTCTTCTTCCTGATCTTAAAGGAAATGCTTTCATTTTTTCACCATTGAGAATGATGTTTGCTGTGGGTTTGCCATATATGGCCTTTATTCTGTTGAGGTAGGTTCCCTTGATGGCCAATTTCTGTAGAGTTTTTATCATAAATGTGTGTTGAATTTTGTCAAAAGCTTTTTCTGCATCTATTAAGATGATCATATGCTTTTTATTCAATTTTTTAATATGCTGTATCACATTGCTTGATTTGCATATATTGAAGAATCCTTGCATCGTTGGGATAAATCCCACTTGATCGTGGTGTAAGATCCTTTTAATGTGTTGTTGGATTCTCTTTGCTAGTATTTTGTTAAGGATTTTTGCATCTATATTCATCAGTGATATTCGTCTGTAATTTTCTTTTTTTGTAGTATCTTTGTCTGGTTTTGGTATCAGGGTGATGGTGGCCTCATAGAATGAGTTTGGGAGTGTTCCTTCCTCTGCACGTTTTCAGAAGACTTTGACAAGGATGTGTGTTCGCTCTTGTCTAAATGTTTGATAGAATTCATCTGTGAAGCCACCTGGTCCTGGACTTTTGTTTGTTGGAAGATGTTTAATCACAGTTTCAATTTCATTTCTTGTGATTGGTCTGCTCGTATTTTCTATTTCTTCCTGGTTCAGTCTTGGAAGGTTATACCTTTCTAAGAATTTCTCCATTTCTTCCAGGTTGTCCATTTTATTGGCATAGAGTTGCTTGTAGTAGTCTCTTAGGATGCTTTGTATTTCTGCGGTGTCTCTTGTAACTTCTCCTTTTTCATTTCTAATTGTATTGATTTGAGTGCTCTCCCTGTTTCTCTTGATGAGTCTGGCTGATGGTTTATCACTTTTGTTTATCTTCTCAAAGAACCAGCTTTTAGTTTTATTGATCTTTGCTATTGTTTTCTTTGTTTCTATTTCATTTATTTCTGCTTTGATCTTTATGATTTCTTTCCTTCTGCTAACTTTGGGTTTTGTTTGTTCTTCTTTCTCTAGTTCCTTTAGGTGTAATGTTAGATTGTTTATTTGAGATGTTTCTTGTTTCTTGAGGTAGGCTTGTATTGCTATAGACTTCCCTCTTAGAACTGCTTTTGCTGCATACCATAGGTTTAGGATCATTGTGTTTTCATTGTCATTTGTCTCTAGGTATTTTTTGATTTCTTCAGTGATCTCTTGGTTATTTAGCAACGTATTGTTTAGCCTCCATGTGTTTTTGTTTTTTACATTTTTTTCCCTGTAATTGATTTCTAATCTCATAGCGTTGTGGTCAGAAAAGATGCTTGATATGATTTCAATTTTCTTAAATTTACTGAGGCTTGATTTTTGACCCAGGATGTGATCTATCCTGGAGAATGTTCCGTGCGCACTTGAGAAGAAAGTGTAATCTGCTGTTTTTGGATGGAATGTCCTATAAATATCAGTTAAATGTATCTGGTCTATTGTGTCATTTAAAGCTTGTGTTTCCTTATTAATTTTCTGTTTGGATGATTTGTCCATTGGTGTAAGCGAGGTGTTAACGTCCCTCACTATTATTGTGTTACTGTCGATTTCCTCTTTTAAGCTGTTAGCACTTGCCTTATGTATTGAAGTGTTCCTATGTTGGGTGCATATGTATTTATAATTGTTATATCTTCTTCTTGGATTGATCCCTTGATCATTACGTAGTGTCCTTCCTTGTCTCTTGTAACAGTCTTTATTTTAAAGTTTATTTTATCTGATATGAGTATTGCTACTCCAGCTTTCTTTTGATTTCCATTTGCCTGGAATATCTTTTTCCATCCCCTCACTTTCAGTCTGTATGTGTCCCTAGGTCTGAAGTGCGTTTCTTGTAGACAGCATATATATGGGTCTTGTTTTTGTATCCATTCAGCGAGACTGTGTCTTTTGGTTGGAGCATTTAATCCATTCACGTTTAAGGTAATTATTGATATGTATGTTCCTATTCCCATTTTCTTTATTGTTTTGGGTTTGTTATTGTAGGTCCTTTTCTTCTCTTGTGTTTCCCACTTAGAGAAGTTCCTTTAGCATTTGCTGTAGAGCTGGTTTGGTGGTGCTGAATACTCTTAGGTTTTGTTTGTCTGTAAAGCTTTTGATTTCTCCATCGAATCTGAATGAGATCCTTGCTGGCTAGAGTAATCGTGGTTGTAGGTTCTTCCCTTTCATCACTTTAAATATGTCATGCCACTCCCTTGTGGCTTGTAGAGTTTCTGCTGAGAAATCAACTGTTAACCTTATGGGAGTTCCCTTGTATGTTGTCATTTTTCCCTTGCTGCTTTCAATAATTTTTCTTTGTCTTTAATGTTTGCAAATTTGATTACTATGTGTCTCGCATATTTCTCCTTGGGTTTATCGTGTATGGGACTCTGTGCACTTCCTGGACCTGGGTGGCTATTTCCTTTCCCATGTTAGGGAAGTTTTCGACTATAATCTCTTCCAATATTTTCCGGGTCCTTTCTCTCTCTCTTTTCCTTCTGGGACCCCTATAATGCGAATGTTGTTGTGTTTAATGTTGTCGCAGAGGTCTCTTAGCTGTCCTCATTTCTTCTCATTCTTTTTTCTTTATTCTGTTCCGCAGCATTGAATTCCACCATTCTGTCTTCCAGGTCACTTATCCGTTCTTCTGCCTCAGTTATTCTGCTATTGATTCCTTACAGTGTATTTTTCATTTAGTTATTGTATTGTTCATCTCTGTTTGTTTGTTCTTTAATTCTTCTAGGTCTTTGTTAATCATTTCTTGCATTTTCTCGATCTTTGCCTCCATTCTTTTTCCGAGGTCCTGGATCATCTTCACTATGATTATTCTGAATTCTTTTTCTGGAAGGTTGCCTATCACCACTTCATTTAGTTGTTTTTATGGGGTTTTATCTTGTTCCTTCATCTTGTACATAGCCCTCTGCCTTTTCATCTTGTCTATCTTTCTGTGAATGTGGTTTCGTTCCACAGGCTGCACGATTGTAGTTCTTCTTGCTTCTGCTGTCTGCCCTCTGCTATCATTTTTTGATAATAGCCATCCAAATGGTGTAACGTGCGATCTCATTGTGGTTTTGATTTGCACTGTTCTAATCATTAGTAATGTTGAGCCCCTTTTCATGGACTTAACGGTCATTTGTATATATTCTTTGGAAAATGTCTGTTCAAGTCCTTTGCTCCTTTTTAATTTGGGTTGTTTGTTCTTTTGTTGTTGACTTATAGGCCTTCTTTATTTATTCTGTATATTTATCTCTCATCAGATATATGATTGGATGTATTTTCTCTGATTCATTTTCTTGATAGTGTTCTTTGATGCATAAATCTTTAAGTTTTGGTGAAGTCCAATTTTTTTTTTTCTTGTGGCCTGTGCTTTTTGGTGTTATATCTAAGAAATCATTGCCAAATTCAGTGTCGTGAAGCTATCTTTCTATGTCTCTTGCTAAAAGTTTTGTAGTTTTAGCTCTTACATTTAGGCCTTTGATCTACTTTGAGTTAATTTTTGTACATGGTGTAAATAAAGGGCTTATTTTCATTATTTTGCATGTGGATATCCAGTTTTCCCAGCATCATTTGTTGAAAATACTGTCCTTTACTCATTCAGTGATATTGGCACCCTCATTGAAAGTCATTTGACTATATATGCAAGGATTTATTTCCAGTCTCTCTATTCTATTCCATTAGTCTAAATGTCTGTCTTTATGCCAGTACCTCATAATTTTTATTACCATAGCTTTGTAATAAGGTTTGAAATCAGGAAGTCTAAATTTTGCAGCTTTGTTCTTTTTAAAGACTGTTTTGGCTATCCAGGGCCTCTTGAGATTTCATATAAATTTGGGGTTGGATTTTTCTTTTCCTTCAATAAACATCAGTGGGATGCTGATAGGGAGTGTGTTGAATCTGTAGATCACTTTGGCTAATAGTGATAACTTAACAATATTAACTCTTCCAATCTGTGGACACCAGATGTCTTTCCATTTATTTATATCTTCATCAGTTTCTTTCAGCAAAGTTTTGTAGTTTCCAGTCCATAGTTATTACACCTACTCTTTTAAATTAATTCTTAAGTATTTTATTCTTTGTGCTGCTATTGTAAATTGAATTATTGTCTTAATTCTCTTTCAGATAGTTCACTTTTAGTGTATAGAAGCACAGCTGATTTTTGTGTGTTGATTTTGTATCTTACAATTTTGTTGAATTCATTTATTAGCTCTAAATTTTTTTGTCGGATCTTAGGGTTTTCTACATATAAGATTATGTCATCTGCAAACAGAGACAATTTTACTTTTTCCTTTCTTATTTGGATGCCTGTAGTTAATTTTTCTAATTGCCCTGGCTAGTACTTCCTATACCATGTTGAATAGGAGTGGTGAAAGCAGACATTCTCATCTTGTTCATGAACATAGAGGAAAAGTTTTTTAGTCTTTTACCTTGGAGTATGCTGTTACCTGTGGGATTTTCATATATGGACTTGATTATGTTTGGGTAGTTTCCTTCTATCTCTAGTTTATTGGGCTTTTTTCATGAAAAGGTATTGAATTTTGTCAAATGCTTTTTATGTATCAATTGAGATGGTTACTTGTTCTTTTTCCCTTCATTCTGTTAATGTGATGTATTACACTGATTGATTTTCATATGTTGAACCCCATCTTGCATTCAGGGGATAAATGGTTTGGTCCTGGTTTATAAACTTTTTAATATATTGCCAAACTTGGTTTGCTAATATTCTGTTGAGGATTTTTCCATGAATAATCATAAGGCATATTGGTCTGTAGTTTTACTTTCTTGTAGTTTATTTGTTGGGCTTTGGTATCAGTGTAATACTGGTCAAATAGAATGAGTTAGGAAGTGTTCCATCCTCTTAAATTTGTTGAGAAGAGTTTGACAAGAACTGGTGTTAATCCTTCCTTAAATGTTTGGTAGAATTCTCCAGTGCAGCCCTCTGGCTCAGAGACTTTCTTTGTTGGGAGATTTTTCATTACTGATTTAATCAAAATTTCTATTTCTTCATAATTCAATCTTGGTTGGTGGTGTCTTTGTAGGAATTTTGTCTATTTCATCTAAGTTATCCAAATTGTCATACAATTGTTCACAACATTCTCTTATAATCCTTTTTATTTCTTTTCTTTTAACATCTTTATTGGGGTATAATTGCTTTACGATGGTGTGTTAGTTTCTGCTTTATAACAAAGTGAGTCAGTTATACATATACATATGTTCCCATATCTCTTCCCTCTTGCATCTCCCTCCTTCCTACCCTCCCTATCCCACCCCTCTTGGTGGTCACAAAGGACTGAGCTGATCTCCCTGTGCTATGCGGCTGCTTCCCACTAGCTATCTATTTTACGTTTGGTAGTGTATATATGTCCATGCCACTCTCTCACTTTGTCACAGCTTACCCTTCCCCCTCCCCGTATCCTCAAGTCCATGCTCTAGTAGGTCTGTGTCTTTATTCCCGTCTTACCCCTAGGTTCTTCATGACTTTTTTTTTTTCTTAGATTCCATATATATGTGTTAGCATACAGTATTTGTTTTTCTCTTTCTGACTTACTTCACTCTATATGACAGACTCTAGGTCCATCCACCTCACTACAAATAACTCAATTTCGTTTCTTTTTATGGCTGAGTAATATTCCATTGTATATATGTGCCACATCTTCTTTATCCATTCATCCGATGATGGACACTTAGGTTGCTTCCATGTCCTGGCTATTGTAAATAGAGCTGCAATGAACATTTTGGTACATGAATCTTTTTGAATTATGGTTTTCTCAAGGTATATGACCAGTAGTGGGATTGCTGGGTCATATGGTAGTTCTATTTGTAGTTTTTTAAGGAACCTCCATACTGTTCTTCATAGTGGCTGTATCAATCACATTCCCACCAACAGTGCAAGAGTGTTCCCTTTTCTCCACACCCTGTCCAGCATTTATTGTTTCTAAATTTTTTGATGATGGCCATTATGACCGGTGTGAGATGATATCTCATTGTAGTTTTGATTTGCATTTCTCTAATGATTAATGATGTTGAGCATTCTTTCATGTGTTTGTTGGCAATCTGTATATCTTCTTTGGAGAAATGTCTACTTAGGCCTTCTGCCCATTTTTGGATTGGGTGGGTTTTGTTTTTTTTATTGAGCTGCATGAGATGCTTGTAAATTTTGGAGATTAATCCTTTGTTAGTTGCTTCATTTGCAAATATTTTCTCCCATTCTCAGGGTTATCTTTTGGTCCTGTTTATGGTATCCTTTGCTGTGCAAAAGCTTTTAGGTTTCATTAGGTCCCATTTGTTTATTTTTGTTTTTATTTCCATTTCTCTAGGAGGTGGGTCAAAAAGGATCTTGCTGTGATTTATGTCATAGAGTGTTCTGCCTATGTTTTCCTCTAAGGGTTTGACAGTGTCTGGCCTTACATTTAGGTCTTTAATCCATTTTGAGTTTATTATTGTGTACGGTGTTAGGGAGTGTTCTAATTTCATACTTTTACATGTACCTGTCCAGTTTTCCCAGCACCACTTATTGAAGAGGCTAGCTTTTCTTCCCTATATATTCTTGCCTCCTTTATCAAAGATAAGGTGACCATATGTGTGTGGGTTTATTTCTGGGCTTTCTATCCTGTTCCATTGATCTATCTTTCTGTTTTTGTGCCAGTACCATACTGTCTTGATTACTGTAGCTTTGTGGTATAGTCTATAGTCAGGGAGCCTGATTCATCCAGCTCCATTTTTTGTTCTCAAAATTGCTTTGGCTATTCGGGGTCTTTTGTGTTTCCATACAAATTGTGCAATTTTTTGTTCTAGTTCTGTGAAAAATGCCAGTGGTAGTTTGATAGGGATTGCATTGAATATGTAGATTGCTTTGGGTAGTAGAGTCATTTTCACAATGTTGATTCTTCCAATCCAAGAACATGGTGTATCTCTCCATCTGTTTGTATCATCTTTAATTTCTTTCATCAGTGCCTTATACTTTTCTGCATACAGGTCTTTTGTCTCCTTAGGTAGGTTTATTCCTAGGTATTTTATTCTTTTTGTTGCAGTGGTAAGTGGGAGTGTTTTCTTAATTTCACTTTCAGATTTTTCATCATTAGTGTATAGGAATGCAAGAGATTTCTGTGCATTAATTTTATATCCTGCAACTTTACCAAATTCATTGTTTAGCTCTAGTAGTTTTCTGGTGGCATCTTTAGGATTCTCTATGTATAGTATCATGTCATCTGTAAACAGTGACAGTTTTACTTCTTCTTTTCCAATTTGGATTCCTTTTATTTCTTTTCCTTCTCTTATTGCCATGGCTAGGACTTCCAAAACTATGTTGAATAATAGTGGTGAGAGTCAACATCCTTGTCTTGTTCCTCATCTTAGAGGAAATGCTTTTAGTTTTTCACCATTGAGAATGATGTTTGCTGTGGGTTTGTCATATATGGCCTTTATTATGTTGAGGTAGTTTCCCTCTATGCCCACTTTCTGGAGAGTTTTTATCATAAATGGATTTAGAATTTTGTCAAAAGCTTTTTCAGCATCTATTGTGATGATCATATGATTTTTATTATTCAATTTCTTAATATGGTGTATCACATTGACTGATTTGGTATATTGAAAAATCCTTGCATCCCTGGGATAAATCCCACTTGATCATGGTGTATGATCCTTTTAATGTGTTGTTGGATTCTGTTTGCTAGTATTTTGTTGAGGATTTTTGAATCAGTGATATTGGTCTGTAATTTTCTTTTTTTGTAGTTTCTTTGTCTGGTTTTGGTATCAGGGTGATGGTGGCCTCATAGAATGAGTTTGGGAGTGTTCCATCCTCTGCAGTTTTTTGGAAGAGTTTGAGAAGAGTGGGTGTGAGCTCTTCTCTAAATGTTTGATAGAATCCTCCTGTGAAGCCATCTGGTCCTAGACTTTTGTTTGTTGGAAGATTTTTAATCACAGTTTCAATTTCATTACTTGTGATCAGTCTGTTCATGTTTTCTGTTTCTTCCTGGTTCATTCTTGGAAGGTTATACCTTTTAAGAGTTTGTCCATTTCTTCCAGGTGCACCATTTTATTGGCATAACGTTGCTTGTAGTAGTCTCTAGGATGCTTTGTGTTTCTGCAGTGTCCATTGTAACTTCTCCTTTTTCATTTCTAATTTTATTGATTTGAGTACTCTCCCTCTTTTTCTTGATGAGTCTGGCTGAAGGTGTATCAATTTTGTTTATCTTCTCAAAGAACCAGCTTTTAGTTTTATTGATCTTTGCTATCGTTTCCTTCATTTCTTTTTCATTTGTTTCTGATCTGATCTTTATGATTTCTTTCCTTCTGCTAACTTTGGGGTTTTTCTGTTCTTCTTTCTCTAATTGCTTTAGGTGCAAGTTTAGGTTGTTTGTTTGAGCTCTTTCCTGTTTCTTAAGGTAGGATTGTATTGCTATAGACATCTCTCTTAGAACTGCTTTTGTTGCATCCCATAGGTTTTGGGTCATCGTGTCTCCATTGTTATTTGTTTCTAGGTGTTTTTTGATTTCCTCTTTGATTTCTTCAGTGATCACTTTGTTAAGTAGTGTATTGTTTAGCCTCCATGTGTTTGTATTTTTTACAGATCTTTTCCTGTAATTGATATCTAGTCTCATAGCATTATGGCTGGAAAAGTTACTTGATATGATTTCAATTTTCTTAAATTTACCAAGGCTTGACTTGTGACCCAAGATATGATCTATCCTAGAGAATGATCCATGAGCACTTGCTAAAAATGTGTATTCTGTTGTTTTTGGATGGAATGTCCTATAAATATAAATTAAGTCCGTCTTGTTTAATATATGATTTAAACCTTGTGTTTCCTTTTTTATTTTCATTTTGGATGATATGTTCATTGGTGAAAGTGGGGTGTTAAAGTCCCCTACTATGATTGTGTTACTGTCGATTTCCCCTTTTATGGCTGTTAGTATCTGCCTTATGTATTGAGGTGCTCCTACGTTGGGTGCATAAATATTTACAATTGTTATATCTTCTTCTCGGATCTATCCCTTGATCATTATGTAGTGTCCTTCTTTGTCTCTTGTAATAGTCTTTATTTTAAAGTCTATTTTGTCTGATATGAGAATTGCTGCTCCAGCTTTCTTTTGATTTCCATGTGTATGGAATATCTTTTTCCATCCCCTCACTTTCAGTCTGTATGTGTCACTAGGTCTGAAGTGGGTCTCTTGTAGACAGCATATATATGGGTCTTGTTTTTGTATCCATTCAGCCAGTTTGTGTCTTTTCTTGGGAGCATTTAATCCATTTACATTTAAGGTAATTATCGATATGTATGTTCCTATTCCCATTTTCTTTATTGTTTTGGGTTCGTTATTGTAGGTCTTTTCCTTCTCTTGTGTTTCTTGCCCAGAGAGGTTCCTTTAGCATTTGTTGTCAAGCTGGTTTGGTGGTGCTGAACTCTCTCAGCTTTTGCTTGTCTGTAAAGGTTTTAATTTCTCCATCAAATCTGAAAGAGATCCTTGCTGGGTAGAGTAATCCTGGTTGTATGTTTTCCTCCTTCATCACTTTAAATATGTCCTGCCAGTCCCTTCTGGCTTGCAGAGTTTCTGCTGAAAGATCAGCTGTTAACCTTATGGGGATTCCCTTGTGTATTATTTGTTGTTTTTCCCTTGCTGCTTTTAATATGTTTTCTTCATATTTAATTTTTGATAGTTTGATTAATATGTGTCTTGGCATGTTTCTCCTTGGATTTATCCTGTATGGGACTCTCTGTGCTTCCTGGACTTGATTAACTGTTTCTTTTCCCATATTAGGGAAGTTTTCAACTATCATCTCTTCAATTATTTTCTCAGTCCCTTTCTTTTTCTCTTCTTCATCTGGGATCCCTTTAATTGAAATGTTGTTGCGTTTAATGTTGTCCCAGAGGTCTCTGAGACTGTCCTCAGTTGTTTTCATTCTTTTTTCTTTATTCTGCTCTGCAGTAGTTATTTCCACTATTTTATCTTCCAGGTCACTTATCCGTTCTTCTGCCTCAGTTATTCTGCTATTGATCCCTTCTAGAGTATTTTTAATTTCATTTATTGTGTTGTTTATTGTTGCTTGTTTCCTCTTTAGTTCTTCTAGGTCCTTGTTAAATGTTTCTTGCATTTTCTCTATTCTATTTCCAAGATTTTCGATCATCTTTACTATCATTTTTTGGAATTCTTTTTCAGATAAGGTGCCGATTTCCTCTTCATTTGTTAGGTCTGGTGGGTTTTTACCTTACTCTTTCATCTGCTGTGTGTTTTTCTGTCTTCCCATTTTGCTTATCTTACTGTGTTTGGGGTCTCCTTTTCGCAGGCTGCTGGTTTGTAGTTCCCGTTGTTTTTGGTGTCTGTCCCTGGTGGCTAAAGTTGGTTCAGTGGGTTGTGTAGGCTTCCTGGTGGAGGGGACTAGTGCCTGTGTTCTGGTGGATGAGGCTGGATCTTGTCTTTGTGGTGGGCAGGTCCACATCTGGTGGTGTGCTTTGGGGTGTCTGTGGCCTTATTATGATTTTTGGCCACCTCTCTGCTAATGGGTGGGGTTGTGTTCCTGCCTTGCTAGTTGTTTGGCATAGGGTGTCCAGCACTGTAGCTTGCTAGTTGTTGAGTGATTCTGGGTGTTGGTGTTGAGATGGAGATCTCTGGGAGATTTTCACCATTTGATATTACGTGGAGCTGGGAGGTGTCTTGTGGCCCAGTGTCCTGAAGTTGTTTCTCCCACCTCAGAGGCACAGCACTGACTCCTGGCTGGAGCACCATGAGCCTTTCATCCACATGGCTCACAATAAATGGGAGAAAAAGTAGAAAGAAAGAGGATAAAATGAAATAAAATGAAGTAAGATAAAATAAAGTTATTAAAATAAAAAATAATTATTAAGAAAAAAATTTTTTAAAGTAAAAAAAAATTGGACAGACAGAACCCTAGGACAAATGGTGAAAACAAAGCTATACAGACAAAATCTCACACAGAAGCATACACATACACTCTCACAAAAAGAAGACAAGGGGAAAAAATAATAAATCTTGCTCCCAAAATCCACCTCCTTAATTTGGGATGATTCGTTGTCTATTCAGGTATTCCACAGATGCAGGGTACGTCAAGTTGATTGTGGAGATTTAATCTGCTGCTCCTGAGGCTGCTGGGAGAAATTTCCCTTTCTCTTCTTTGTTCACACAGCTCCAGTGGTTTAGCTTTGGATTTGGCCCCGCCTCTGCATGTAGGTCACCTGAGGGCGTCTGTTCTTTGCTCAGACAGAACGGGGTTAAAGGAGCTGCTGATCTGCGGGCTCTGGCTCACTCAGGCCAGGGGCAGGGAGTGGTACGGATGCAGGGCGAGCCTGCGGTGGCAGAGGCTGGCGTGATGTTGCACCAGCCTGAGGCGCGCCATGCATTCTTCTGGGAAGTTGTCCCTGGATCACGGGACACTGGCAGTGGCGTGCTGCATAGGCTCCCAGGAGGGGAGATGTGGATAGTGACCTGTGCTCGCACACAGGCTTCTTAGTGGCTGCAGCAGTAGCCTTAGTATCTCATGCCCGTCTCTGGGGTCCATGCTGTTAGCCACGGCTCACACCCGTCTATGGAGCTCCTTTACGCAGTGCTCTTAATCCCCTCTCCTCATGCACCAGGAAACAAAGAGGGGAGAAAAAGTCTCTTCCCTCTTCGGCAGGTCCAGACTTTTTCCCAGACTCCCTCCCAGCTAGCCATGGCACACTAGCCCCCTTCAGGCTGTGTTAACACTGCCAACCCCAGTCCTTTCCTTATGATCCGACTGAAGCCCGAGTCTCAGCTCCCAGCTCCTGCCTGCTCCGGCAGGTGAGCAGACAAGCCTCTCGGGCTGGTGAGTGCTGGTTGGCACCGATCCTCTGTGCGGGAATCTCTGCACTTTGCCCTCCGCACCCCTGTTGCTGCGCTCTTCTCCATGGCTCCAAAGCTTCCCCGCTCCACCACCCACAGTCTCCGCCCACGAAGGGGCTTCCTAGTGTGTGGAAACCTTTCCTCCTTCACAGCTTCCTCCCACTGGTGCAGGTCCCGTCCCTATTCTTTTGTCTCTGTTTTTTCTTTTTCTTTTGCCCTACCCAGGTACATGGGGGAGTTTCTTGCCTTTTGGGAGGTCTTTGGTCTTCTGCCAGCGTTCAGTGGGTGTCCTATAGGAGCAGTTCCACGTGTAGATGTATTTCTGATGTATCTGTGGGGAGGAAGCTGATCTCTGCGTCTTACTCTTCCGCCATCTTCTTCAACTCCCCTCCTTTTCATTTCTATAAAATGAGTAGTGGGCTTCCCTGGTGGCGCAGTGGTTGAGAATCTGCCTGCTAATGCAGGGGACATGGGTTCGAGCCCTGGTCTGGGAAGATCTCACATGCTGTGGAGCAACTAGGCCCATGAACCACAACCACTCAGCCTGCGCCTCTGGAGCCTGTGCTCTGCAACAAGAGAGGCCGCAAGAGTGAGAGGCCTGCGCACCGTGATGATGAATGGCCCCTGCTTGCCACAACTAGAGAAAGCCCTTGCACAGAAACGAAGACCCAACACAGCAAAAATAAATTAATTAATTAATAAACTCCTACCCCCAACATCTTCTTAAAAAAAAAAAATGAGTAGTAATGTCCCCACTTCCATTTCTAACTTTAGTAATTGAGTCTCCTTTTTTTCTTAATCTAGCTAAACTTTGCTAGTCAATTTTGTTAATCTTTTTGAAAACCAACCTTGGTTTTGCTTATTTTTTCTTTTTTTCTATTTTCTATTCTATGTATCTCTGCTCTAATCTTTATTTCCTTCCTTCTGCTACCTTTGGGTTTATTTTGTTCTTCTTTTTCTAGTTATTTAAGATGCAAAGTTAGATTTTTGATTTGAGATTTTTTAAATGTAAGCATTTAGAGTTATAAATTTCCCTCTTAGCACTGCTGTTGTTGCACCCTGTAAGTTTTGGTATGTTGTGTTTTCATTTGCATTTGTTTCAAGATACTTTATAATTTCCTTTGTGATTTCTTCTTTGACCCATTGGTCATTTAGGAGTGTGCTGTTTAATTTCCAACCATTTGTAAATTTTCTGGTTTTTCTTTTCTTATTGGCTTCCAGTTTCATTCCACTGTGATCAGAAAAGATACTGTATGCTTTTAATCTTTTTTAATTTATACATTGTAAAATATTAAAACAATGAGACAAGTTTTTGGCCTAACACATGGTCTATCCTGGAGAATGTTCAGGTCCACATGTAAGAAAAGTGTATTTTGCTGTTGTTGGACAGAGTGCTGTGTATATATCTCTTAGGTCCTATTGGTTTATACTGTTAAGTCCTTTCTCTCCTTATTGATTTTCTGTATAATTCTATCAATTATTTTTATTTTTTGCAGTATGCAGACCTCTCACTGTTGTGGCCTCTCCCATTGCGGATCAAAGGCTCCAGATGCACAGGCTCAGTGGCCATGGATCACGAGCCCAGCCGCTCTGCAGCATGTGGGATCTTCCCAGACCGGGGCACGAACCCCTGTCCCCTGCATCGGCAGGCGGACTCTCAAGCACTGCACCACCAGGAATCCCTCTATCAGTTATTGAAAGTAAGCTATTGAAGTCTCTACTTATTATTGTAGGGCTATCTATTTCTCTTTTCAAGTCCATCAACATTTTTGTCACATATTTTGTAGGTGTAATTTTTGTTGCATGTATGTCTTTAATTGTTACATCTCTTTGGTGAATTGACCCTTTTATCATTATATAATGCTATTCTTTGTCTCTTGTAAGAGTTTTTGACTTAAAGTCAATTTTGTCTGATACCTGTTTAGCCACCCTTTCTCTTTTGAATACTGTTTTCATGAAATACCTTTCCCATCCTTTCAATTTCAACTTATATTTGCCCTTTTATCTAATGTGAGTCTCTTGTAGACAACATATAGATGATGTTTTGGTTTTGCTTTTTAAATCCATTCTGCTAATCTATGCATTTTGGCTGAGAAATTTAATCCATTTACACTTAGTTAATTATTGATAGAGAAAGTCTTACCTTTGACATTTTGTTGTTTTCTGCATGTATTACAGCTTTTTTTTATGTCCCTTTTTTCTTCTGCTATTGCCTTCTTTGGGTTTAGTTTCTTGTTTTGTCATTTTCTCTTTTGAATATCTATAAATATTTTATTTGTGGTTACCATGGGGATTACATATAACATCCTAAAATTATAAAAATTATTTCAAATCGGTAACAACTGAAATTCACTTGCATACAAAACTCTACCCTTTTATAGCTTCTTACCTCTCCTTTATCTATTCTTGTCCCAAATTACATCCTTTTATATTGTGTACCCATTAACATAGATTTATAATGATTTTTATACATTTGTCTTTTAAATACTGTTGAAAATAAAAATGTTAAAAGCCAAAATTACAACAATACTTTTAAAAAATATTTGACCATGTATTTAGCTTTACCAGAGAATTTTATACCTTCATATGGTTTTGAGTTACCATCTAGCTTCCTTTCATTTTAACCTGAAGGACTCCATTTAACATTTCTTATAGGACAGGTCTAGTGGTAATGAATTCCTTCAGCTTTTGTTTATCTGACAGTGTCTTAATTTTTTTTGAAAGATATTTTAACTAGTTATAGAATTCTTTGTTGCTATGTTTCTTTCTTTTTTCTTGTTACTTTAAATAATTTCATTCCACTCTCTTCTGGCCTCCAAGGTTTCTTGGTGGTAAATTGGCTGGTAATCTTACTGAGAATCCCTTGTATGTGATGAATCACTTTTCTCTTGTTGCTTTCAAGATTCTCTCTCTTTCAGTAGTTTGATTATGATGTGTCTTGGTGTGTGTCTCTTTGGATTTACCCCACTTCCAGTCTATTGAGCTGCTTAGATGTGCAAATTCATGTCTTTCCTCAAATTTGGCACATTTTCAGCCATTATTTTTTCAAATAATCTCTCTACCCCTTCCTCTCTTATCCTTTTGGGATTTTTATAATGTATATACTGGTCTACTTCATGGCATTTCATAAGTTCCTTAAGCTCTGTTCACTTTTCTTCATTTTTTTTTCCTGCTTCTCAGACTTGATGATGTCATATGTCCTAATTTGATTTTTTTCACCAATTTTTTTTCATATGCCTGCTCAAATCTGCTGTCAAACTGGTGCATTGAAATTTTCTATTCAGTTCTACTTTTCAGCTCAAGAATTTCTATTTGTTTTTTTATATATATAATTTCTATCTTTGTTTATATTCTCATTTTGTTCATGTATCATTTTCCTTGTTTCCATTAGTCTTTTGTTCATGTTTTCTTTTAGCATTTTGAGCATATTTATGACAGTTGTTTTAAATTCCATTGCCTTTGCTTCTTCAGGGATTATTTCTGCCACTCTATTTTCTTCCTTTGAATGGGCCATGTTTTCCTGATAGTTTGTGTACCTTGTGAAAAATAGGGCATTTGAAAAAAACATCCACCTTTCTCAGACTTTGCATACCAGTTCTGTACCAGGGAAGTCCTTCACTAATTAACTGGTCATATCTGAGGCTTGGGATCAGTCCAAGGTGAAGATGTAAGGTTTTCTCATGTGTCTTAGCTGAGCATGCATTTTGCCTGGGCCTGTGGGCAGCATTTTTTGATTCTCCTATGTACACAGTTGCTTTTAAATGTCCCAAAGAGTTTACTTCACTTTACCCATACTCTGCTGTCTCAGGTATCTGCAGGTCTCTAGTACCTTGAAGCTTTCATGAGCAGTGCTACCTGTTTCTCCCTGCCTCATCTTTGAGTTAGGCATCACAAACTCCTGTCGTTTAGGAAGCCCCAAGATAGGTTAGAATATTGCAGAAAAGGTCTTTTTTGTTCCCTCTGGTTCATGGGATAGAATTAGGAACTCTGCTGCCACCTCCTCCAGATCAAGACCATTATGCACTGGGGAAGCAGTGGTTCAGGGCAAGTAAAACACCATGGAATTTACTACCATTTTGAATGTGGCTTTTTATTGCTTGGTTGTTCACTTGGTTGTTGTAGACTTTAACCACTTAATAGCGTTCCTATAAGGTTAGCTTAGCCAGTTTTGGGTTATTTTTCATGTCTCTCTGGGGGAATGATGGCTTAGAGCTTCCTAGTCTGTCATTTTGCTTTATCTCTGGCTTTTGAAAGATTCATATTTGATGAGAGAATTGGACATGGCAGTTACCAAGCACTGGTTTGGAGTTACAGGGTTCTAGAGAAAAGGGTAGGAGTGCTTGGTAATTCTCAGAGTAATTGAAAAGGGTTCCTAGAGGAATAATAATTGGAGCTGGTACTCCTCGGCTGTTTTGATAAAGGAACTATCAGGAACACAGGCAGAAGCTTGAGAAGGGTGGAGGTGCTTGGGAAAAAGATTAGAATTTGAGATGTGAGGAATGCAAGGAGACAAAGAGGTGGAAAGGGATCAATTACAAAGGAGTGTATTTGCCAAGCCAAGTAATTTAGATTTGGTCGTGACAGTGATGAGAAACCTTGAAAATTTAGTAGGGCAGTGACATGATCAGATTTGCCTTTGAGAATAAATTACTTTGGCAGAAGCAGCATGTAAGATGTATTGGAGCTGGGCAAGAATAAAGCAGGGTCACTGGTTAAAAAATTCCCAAGACAATTGAGAGAGAGGATGGTGGTCAGAACCATGACAGCAGTGGTGAGACAGAGAGGAAGAGATATTTAGAAAGAAGAATTGAAAGAATTCGGTGACTTATTACCGTTTGGGAGTTGGGGAGAGAGGGGTAGATGGTGGTGCTATTCCTGAAGTCAAGGAATGTATGAGGAGAAGTCTTGAAGAGGAAGCTAATGAATTATTTTGAAATCATACAAGACATGGTGTATTGCTTTCATGATAATAAGCAAAAGTGAAACATAGAGATGAGGCTGATCAGACCAAGTCCCAGTCCTTTCCTCAGAGGTCACCACTGCTACCAGCTTGGTGTGTGTCCTTTCAGACCTTGTTTTGTGTATTTCCATATTTACTCAGAGAAAGTGGATTGTATAGCCTTTTATATATCTAACTTACATATTTCATACTCTGTATCACTTGATTTTTTTCTTCATACAACTGACGTTTTAGAAGTTTTGATAAGTCAGTGCATATGAAATTACTTCATTATTTTTGACTGCTGCATTGTATTCCAGAGCGTAGAGTTGCCCGTTGTGCCCACTGATGGATACTTAGTTTTGTACCAAATTTCCTGTTCTAACAAGTGATGGTACAATGGATATACATTTTACATATATCTTTGTAAATTAGTGTGATTTTTTTCCTCTAGGAGTAATTACTGAGAAGTGAAATTATTCAGTCCTAGGGTATTTACTCTTACTTATATAGTTATTACCAAACTGCCCTCCAATGGCTGATTGGACTGTACAGTGTGTAAGAGTGTTCCTTATACTACACTCTCAACAACACTTGACATGATCATGATTTTTTTCTGAGTGAAACTGAGGGATCATTGCTTAATTTGTGTTTCTCCGATCATCAGTGAGGTTAGGCATGGTTTCTTTGCCATCTGTGTGTCTTCCATGGCTCGCTTGTTTTTATCTTTCCCCGTTAGTCTGTTGAATTCTATTTTTCTTATGGATTTGTAGGAGTTTAAAAATTTTATATCCTAATCCTTCATCTGTTTTATGTCCTCATTATCTTCTTTAGTCTCTCGTTTATCTTTTAAATTTGTTCATGACATGCTATTAATTTTGATGGAGGAAAATTTATTAATCTATTCCTTTATGGCTCACATTTGCTAGGAATTGTTTTTAAAGAAGCCTTGCTGACTCCTGTTTTCATAGGCATATTCACTCTATATTTCATTCTATCATTTTGATGTTTTAAGGTTTAAAATTGAGGTGGTAATGGGAAATTTGAGTAGAATTATCTAAATGTCAGGTGACTTTTTCAGAATGGAACCAAAACCTGCACTTGAAACATAGACCGGGGCTTCTTCAAGTGGAGGAGTTGGTTGAAATCACTGATGTAGATAAGCTTGTCTAGAGAAAGCATGTAAAATTAAAGAGGAATGGGCCAGGGACACAGATCTGAGGAACACCTGTATGAACAGAACTGGGTGAACAAACGGAAATACAGGAGACCTAAAAGGAATAGCCAGAGAGGTAGGATGAAAATCAGGTAATGATGGATATGAGAAATCAGGAAAGGTGAGCTTTAAACAAGGCTGCAGTAGCTGTTGGTGTCAACTATGATATCCATCAACCCTTACTGTAACAGTTATTTGTCTTTTTCAAGGAGATAACTTTACAGAGCAGGACCCCCTAGGTCTTATTCACTTTTCTTGATATATTCCTAGCACTGAATATGGTGCCTGCCCATAGTGGCATTCATCCATCCATCATATATTAATCTATATAGCTACAAATCTTCTAATTAACCTTAAAGTCTTGTTGAATGAATAAATTTTGAAATCGTCCTCTTTCCTTGAATCAGTTTGTCAAAGCAAATCTGAAAACTGATCCAGAATTTTGAGAGGTGCTGGGACCTTTTTACTCACGCTGTATAACTAAGATTCCTTTGGTCCTGGCCTTTAACGGACAGAGGTGGCTTCCATGAAGACACAACTTGAGGAGACATGTGGGGTTTGACTGTAAATCTGATGATTTAAGAGGAATTTTGGGAGTGTCCACAAATGCCAGCTGCTCTTTAAGGTACCCTGTACCTACCCTGGAGGCTTCATATTGGCCACTGTTCTTCTGACCTTAGTTATTTTGTGGATTTATGAAGCACCTTTCCTTGAACTGTCAATCTGTAAATTGTCTGTAAGATGCAGTCCATTGGGTAAAGAATTAGAATTATTCATAAGATAGTTTCTACCTCGGTTGGTGGTGAAATTACTCACTCAGGGTATAATTAAGTCATAGATACCCTGGCTTTAATGTGGATAAAGGTGGAAAGGAAATAATTCCTGTTACAATTTGGGTGTTTTCTGATGTTTGACAAGCATCTGGTGTGTTCAGCCATAAACTGAGGACATCTCAGAGTCCCTGTAAAGGAGTTTTTTCTGTTTTTTGTTTTTCCCAAGAGAATTGGAGAATAACTGACTGGGGAGGGAAGGAAGAAGAAGAATTGAAAAAGCTTAAGGTTGCAAACAGGATGACAACAGTGAAACCTGATGGATAAGGACTAAGTAAGAAAGTTGTGGCTTGAGAGAGGAGAACGTGGCAGAAAGAGGGGTCGGGTGAGAAGGTTCTAGGCTGAGGGGGCACAGGGCATGGATGTGCCAGGGTGTGCTGAGAGGGGTCAGGACAGGCTGGAGCACCAGCAGGTTGGCCTCACAGAGGGCCCTGTGTTGGTGATCCCCTTGACCGGCCCATACTCTTCTCCAGAGGTCATGTGTGGACATGGCCTGGCGAGTGCATGTGCAAGCTAACAAAAGACACACACTCAGATGTCGCAGACAAATTAAAATTTACTGGGACAGACAGAAATGCACCTACTCAGGACTACAGTTAAGCATTTACTATTAACCAAAGAGTCGTGTTCACATTCCAGATAAGTCTATGTGGGAAAGCATTCAGAATTTACTAGGTTGTTCTACTTCGCTATTTCATCTACAATAGGGACAACAAACTGACACTCAGGATTTGGAGGGCTCTCATTACAATACTACACATTGAACAGAGACAAACATCAGTGACTTTGAGAAAAAGGTATAAAAAGACCAAAACCACCCACTGTAGAAAGGGCTCTTGGATGTTACTGTACAGTGTGGTCAAGGTAAAAACTAAACGAAACTGTAGATGGCATCCCGTGAAGAGGAGAGGGGCAGACCTGGACAGACACGCTGTCATTCACTGCTGGGCATGGGAAAATGGGCATAAAGGAGGAGGACCTGATATAATATCTCGAATTCAGTGTGAAGGTATTCCCATGCCTAGAATGTTCACGGAAACAAAAAGACAGTAATAATGTTAGACAACTAACCATTGTGGAAGAAAATTCTGGGGCTTAACTTAGATGCCAAGGAAATGGTATCAAATAAAAGAACCATTTATGGAATAAGAATATAACTATTTACTAAGGAGGTTCCAAAAATGAGCCAGTGAAGTTTCAACTCCATATCTGTCTCCAACAAGGGAATGATTATCACAGTACTATTTTTTTTTAATCAAGATTTTTATGTATACTCCATCACTAGCTAAAGGACTCCTGCCAAAAAAGAGGAAAGCAAAAATTCTTCTTCTAAGGATGAGGTAACTAAAATATCAAATCTTTACTACTTATGCAAAGTACCTTTAAAAAAATCTAATGCTGTCTTGCCAAAGCGAGGCATGAAAAGTGGCGTTAATGTTGCTCCATTGATTTGGGGTTCCAGTCTTAGGAGGGCTTTTTATTTAATATTTTAATGATTCAAAATACCTTCTCGGAATGTCTCTGAAAATGAGCATCTCATTACCTTCCTGGGAGTTGACTAGTGAGCGCTCTTCTCCATCATTAAGTTAATGCTAAGGATCTTTAAGTGTCATCTTAATTTGACACTTGTCATAAGATAATTAGGCAAATTAAAATCAGTGTGGTTCACTCTGTTCCTAGAAGTTTCTCTAAGTGAAGTCGACTTGTCGATTTTAATTTGTTCTCTTGTGCATTTTTCCAAGCTCAGAGGAGATAGTAACGATGGTTTTCTTTGATGGTCTAAACTGAGATTTTAAAACTACGTCTCGATTCTTTTATACATTCGATTGTAATTTAGCTGCAATTAAGCACCTGTTTTCTAAATTATCATCTCAGAGTTTTGTTCAAGTGAGAAAAAAACAAAAACAAAAACTGAAACAGAGGTGAAGGAGTTGAGATCCCAATACCGAGCTTGCCTATGGTCACCCGATACCTAGGGTCCTGGCTGTACTCATTCTATCAGGCCAAATGAGTTTGCCATATCAAGTAAGTTCATGTCCCATCTTAGCCAAGTCCAGGGGTAATGCCACTGGGTCTGGCCAATGCAGGGATTGGAAAATACTAGTTTGAGGTGGGCTGGTAAAGTATAAACAAATGGTCAGTTTGGAGCGGGGGGTGGTCAGCTGCCGCTCTAATCATGGTTTGGCTGGGTATATTTTTCGCCTGAGTTTATGCGGTCTCCTTGTGGACTAGCTGGAGTGCAGGAAGGGAAGGAAAACAAATGTGGGCAAGAGATCCTTGCCGGCTGGCTGATGAGGGCGTCCTTGTGGGTGGAAACCGGGTGGGGCAGGAGCTTAAGGCCCTGTACTGAGCTAAATGGGGGCCACTTTGAAGACTACTCTTTGGTACTTGTACGGGGGCCAGCCTGATAGGGGGAGAAATCCTAAAGACTATAGAGATGATGACCCTACCAAATTTGGAGATAGACTCTAATCATGAGTTAACTTAGGGAAAAGAAACGCAATGGTAAAGGGCTTTCTTCATTAGTACCTTGACACTTGTGTCGGGGAGGGGATAAGCGCAGGACTAGCTCTTAAAAATCTAGCCCTAGCTTCCCATGTGCCGTCGTGGAGTTCTTTCTAGGCCTCCATCTGAGACTCTTTACAAATGATGAGCGATCAAAAATCTGTAGAGCTTTTCTAGCCTCATCATGATGTGTGGCTAGAGAGCGGCAAAACTGAAACATTGAGTTGAGTTAAGAATGCTGAATTTTCTTCTGCTAAGGAGCAGCGAGGGACTGTCTTCTCAGAGAGCAGAGGGTATGTGTACATGCCTTAGAAAAAGCCCTTGAGTAGGTAGGAAGGGAGGGGCCTGCCGCACACAGGACTGCTGCAAGCCCCAGGGGCGCTTGAGCTGAAATGAGAGAGATGGCTTGTGAAGCTGCCCGCGTGGGAGTCGCATGGCTTCTGCGAGGAAAGCAATTTAGGCAGACAGAGGCTTATCCAAATCAAAGAGGCTTCCAATAACTCTGCTGCCGCAGACAGAAGCAGCCTCCTCAGTCTGCAGGCTACAAGTGCCAACTGTTAGTGCAAAAAAGGACTTTGATACACATTTCCTATTCCAGAAATGATGATCCAGGTCTGGACAAGCTGACAAATGTGTAATTGTTTTTCAAATGAGTTTTTAATAGATACCCAAACCCTTTTTTTCTGAGAGGTGTGTATAGTCTCTTCTGTACGTACTTCCATGTTTATGTACGTACAGAGAGAAGCATCCAGACACCTTTTCTAATAAAGGAGATCAGTTCCCCAAAGGGACTCTTGACTGAATTAAGGCTGTTGTTTGTAGGAAGCCAGATCGAGTAATGTGAAAAACTGATTTGTAGTAATAGACACCAGGGGTGGTGGGGGGCAGTGGGAACAAGGTACAGTGCAGTGTGTTTTCCACAACATCTACAGGACACAAGAAAAGCACTTAGACACGGTAAGGCCGGGAACCATGCTGTACTAACCACCAGTGTCGGTGATCGCAAAGGGTCTTTGACGTTTGAGGGTAGGGGCTCCCTGCACTGTCAGAATCCCACATAAATCACATGCTTGTTGCAAAAAACTCACGGGAGGGAAGGAGGCTCTAATTCAGCCAGCCTTCCCCTGTCTAAAAAACAAAACACAACACCCTTTTTCCCACACGCCGTATGCAAAATCAGAATGCTCCGGGAACAAGGAGTTGTCTTCCGAACCTTAGGTTGGGTAGAGAGGGCAACAATGGAGAAGAGGCCATGTGCCGTGGAGTCTTAGATACAAATGCAGGAACAGGAAGTGACTTGCAGTGTTGTGCGAACCTCGTGTCCTCCTCCTCGTGGGAACTACCATATGTACCCGACCTCGTCCTCTTTCTCGTCGCCCTCGTCCTCATCATCCTCCGTCACTGCCCGGGCGTGCACCCGCAGCTTCCCCGCTTTGTCCTTTGGTCCCAGCTCCCATTCGTCCTCTAGGTCATCCAGCAGGACCACAGAGCCGCCACTGCCAAAATCCCCTGAAGTTTCCTGCTCCTCTTCTGAAACATTAAGAAGGAAGAAAAGATCTGAGGTTAGGTTCTGCTTATGCGTCACGACTTCCTTAACTGTAGGGCAAAATCATGCAATTTACCTTCTGAACATGAGAGCATCCCTGTCTACCTGGCATGGACCACAAGCCTTATTCTGATATGAGCCCCAGAATTCTTGAGATGTTTCTACCTTTTTGGGAGGTCTATCTGAGTCACTCTTTGCCTGCAACCGTTTCTGACTGTCAAAAACTGTTGTCCAGTTCATTGGCCATAGTGAGCTCCTGGCACTCGGAAAACTAGCTATGCATTATCTCATGTGATTTCAGGGTTACTTTATCTCCATTGTAAACTCACTCACTGTAGACCATAACGACCTCTACAAATTCTTCTGCCCAGATCCTCATACAGTGAGTACCTCTAAGTCACCAGAGGTCATTGGGGGCTGATGCAGCAGGCCTTACTCACCACAGCTCACAGCACCCTGTTTCCTGGAGCCAGCTAGCTCGTTCCCGTATTTATCCACACACCAGCACTGCCCTGTGCCACCGTGGCACTGTGTGGCTTTGTAATAGCCCTCCTCATTACACCGAGGTATGAGTGCTCCTGGGAGAACAAAAGGTCCAACTTGAATCAGAGAAGTGCACAGATACTCAGAGTTAATGCCCTCAAAAACAGACAAGAGGGCACACACATCAGACAGGGTATTTACTGCAAAGCCAGCAAGAAAGAAAGGCATGCTTGGTTATTACCTAATCAAAATTACAGGGCCCTAGGACTTGCTCAAGGTTAGATAGGATTCCTTCTTGGATGAGTTCTCTTTTTCCCTGTGGTTCTACTCTTATTAATAACTTTTTATTTCAGAAGTTTTTCCAGTTTTATTGAAATGTAATTGACATATAATCGACACACAGCACTGGATAAGTTTAAGGTGTATAGCACAATGATTTGACTTATATATTGTGAAATGATTACCACAGTAAATTTAGTTTACATCCATCATCTCATATAGAAAAAAAAAAAAGTCTTTTTCCTTGGGAGAAGAACTCTCAGGATTTACTCTTAGCAACTTTCACATCTACCATACAGCAGTGTTAACTATAGATATCACGTTGTATGTTATATCCCAGTACTTATTTATCTTATAACTGGAAGTTTGTACCTTTGGACCACCTTCATCCAATTTTCCCACTGCCCATACTCTGCCTGTGTTTACCACCAGTCTCAAAGTTTGTTTTTAGATTATACATACAAGTGATCATACCATATTTTCTTTCTCTGTCTGACTTACTTCACTTAGGATAATGCCCTCAAAGTCCATCCATGTCATCACAATTGGCAGGATTTCCTTCTTTCTTCTGGCTGAATGATGTTCTGTTCATATATATATATATAAACATATATGAACTTCTTTAGCCATTCATCCGTTGATGAACACTTAGGTTGTTTCCACATCTTGGCTAATGTAAATGATGCTGCCATGAATATGGGTGTGCAGATATCTCTTTGACATAGTATATTCATTTCCTTCAGATATATTCCCAGAAGCAGAATTTCTGGATCATATGGTAGTTCTATCTTTAATTTTTTGAGGAACCTCCATACTGTTTTCCATAGGGCTGCACCAATTTATAATCCCAGCAACAGTGCACAAGGGTTCTCCTTTTTCCACATCCTTGCCAACATTTGTTATCCCTTGTCTTTTTCATGATAGCCGTTCTAACAGGCAGGACCTGATATCTTATTGTGGTTTTGATTTGCACTTCCCTGATGATTAGTGAGGCTGAGCACCTTTTCATGTACCTGTTGACTATCTGAATATCTTCTTTGGAAAAAATGTCTATTCAGCTCCTTTGTCCATTTGTCAAATTGAATTATTTGTGGAATTTTTGGTTTGTTTTGGTTTTGCTATTGAGTTGTATGAGTTCTTTACATATATTGATATGAACCCCTATCTGATATATGGTTTGCAAATATTTCTTCTCATTCCATAGGTTGTCTTTTCATTTTTTTGATTGTTTTGCTGCACAGAAGCTTTTAAGTTTGGTGTAGTCCCACATATTTTTGATCTTGTTGCTTGTGTTTTAGGTGTCGTATGCAAAAACTCACTGCCAAGGCCCATGTCAAGAGCTTTTTTCCTATGTGTTTTTCTAGCAGTTTTATTGTTTCCAGTCTTACATTTAGGTCTTTGATCAATTTCAAGTTAATTTTTGTGAGTGGTGTAAGGTAGGGGTCTAGTTTCATTCTTTTACATGTGAATATCCAATTTTCCCAGCACCACTTATTGAAGAGACTGTCTTTTGAATATATTAGTTGATTGTATATGTATGGGTTTATTTCTGGGCTCTCAATTATGTTCTGTTACTCTATGTGTCTATTTTTATGCCAGTACAACCTTGTTTGTTGACTATAGCTTTATAATACAGCTGGAAATCAGGAAGTGTTCTTCTTTGTTCTTTCTTAGAGTTGCTTTGGCTATTTGGGGGTTTTGTGCTTTCATATAAATTTTAGGATTGTGTTTCTATTTCCGTAAAAATGCTACTGGGATCTTTATAGAAATTGCTTTGAATCTATACATGACTTTGGGTAATATAGACATTTTAACAATATTAATTCTTCTAATCCATGAATACGGGATTCCTTTCATCAATGTCTTAACAGTTTTCAGCATAGAGATCTTTCACCTCCTTGGTTAAATTGTATCATCTGCAAACAAAGAAACTTTTACATCTTCCTTTCCTTTAATGTGCTGCTAGAGAATTTTTGCATCTATATTCATCTGGGATATTGGCTTGTAGTTTTCTTTTCTTGTAGTGTTTTTTTCTGGCTTTAGTATCAAGGTAATGCTGGCTTCATAAAATGAGTTTGGGAGTGTTCCCTCCTCTGAAGTTTCTTGGGAAGAGTTGGAGAAGGATTGGTGTTAATTCTTCTTTAAATATTTGGTCAAATTCACCAGTGAAGCTGTCTGCTCTTGGTCTTTGCTTTCTTGGGAGATTTTTGATTATTGATTCAATCTCCTCACTAGTAACCGGTCTGTTCAGATTTTCTATTCCTTCCTGATTCAATAACATTAATACTTGAGAGAATCATAGGATTTTTTTATCCTTTATGTGCTTTTAATGAGTGGCACAAGTTTTAAAAATATATCTTTGCTTTCCTGGAATAAATACTACTTGGTCATGATATATTGGATTCAATTTTCTGATCCTTTTGCATCTATGTTACTAAGTGATAGAGGCATACAGTTTTGTTTCTTCAATTTCTGTATCAAAGCAACTAATTTGTAAAGTGATTCAGGTATTTTTCTTTTTCTGTACTCCAGATGTTTTGTATAAAATGAGAATGATCTCTTCCATGGATTCACCCATAAAAATATTTTGGGCCTGGTGCCTATTTTAGGAGGTGACAGTAGTATTTTGATTTAAAATTAATGTTTTTTTTTTTTTTTTTTTTAATCCTGTTGGGTCTTCTTTTTCTTCGTGACTCATACTCAGAGTATCCTTTTCAACTCGGTTTTTGTAATTGCTGTAAGTTGGTTTATAGCAATGGTTTCCAAAGTGTGGGCCCAGGACCAGCAGCTGCATCACCAGTGGGAAGCAAACTGCTTAGAAAAGCAAATTCTTGAGCCCACCTCAAACCTACTGAATTAAAGACTTTGAGAGTGGGGCCCAACAAACTATGCTTTAATAAACTCTCCAGGGGTTTCTGTAGTTCTCAAACTGTGAAGTTTGAGAACTACAGATTTATACTATTCATCTATATCTGAGGTTACAGCCCATTTTTAAATTCATGAGACTATTTGATTTCTTTTTGCTTTACTCTTAACTGTGTTGTCCTTATAGCTTTTGGATTTGAAATTTTAGTTGTTTTTTTTTTTTTTTTTCCAGAAATGCATTTGAAGCTATGAATGTTCCTCTAAGTTTCATTTTAGTTGCTTCTCTGTTTTTGGCACATAGTGCTTTCATTTTCATTCAGGTCTAAATGTTTTTTAGTTTTACTTTATTTCATCTTTGACTAATTATTTAAAAAATAAAACCCAGACATATAAGGTTGTGTAACCTCATTTTTTACTTCTGTTTGTATTGTGTTGTAGAGAATATCATCTATGATACTTTTTTGAGGTGTTTAGTTTTAGTTTCCTTTTGTGTAGTCCATGACAAATGTCATGTGTGTTTGAACAGACTGTCTGTTCTATGCCTATGTACATATACAGGAATACATATATAAAAATGCTAATGAATAGGAATACATATATAAAATAGAAATACATATATAAAAATGCTAATGAATTATGTTGTTCATTTCTTCTTTTGTATACTTGAACTGTAAGTTTTCAAGAAGAGGTATATTATTAGAGTCTCTGATTAGGCTATAGATATGACAACTCCTCCTTGCAGTTCTGTTACTTTGTGTGTGTGTGTGTTCTTACAACTCCTCCTTGCAGTTCTGTTACTTTGTGTGTGTGTGTGTTCTTTTTTAAAAAATTTTATTGTATATTGGACTATGGTTGATTTACAATGTTGTGTAAGTTTCAGGTGTACAGCAGAGTGATTCAGTTATTCATATACACGTATCTATTTTTCAAATTCTCTTTCCATTTATGTTATTACAGAATATTGAGCAGTGTTCCCTGTGCTACACAGCAGACCCTTGTTGGTTATCTATTTTAAATGTAGTAGTGTATACATGTCCATCCCAAACTCCCAGTTTATCCCTCCCCACCTCCACCTTTCCCCTTTGGTAATCATAAGTTTTTCTGTGTCTGTGAGTCTCCTTCTGTTTTGTAAATAAGTTCGTTTGTATCATTTTTTTTGGTTCTGCATATAAGTGATATATGGAAACAATGGAATGTTACTCAGCCATTGAAAAGCAACATGGATAGACCTGGAGATTATCATACTAAGTGAAGTCAGACAGAGAAAGACAAGTATCATATGATATTGCTTTATATTGCAGAATCCAAAAAAAACCTATACAAATGAACTTATTTAGAAAGCAAACAGACTCACAGAATTAGAGAATGAACTTATGGTTACCAGGGGGAGTGGGGGAGGGATAGACTGGGAGTTTGGGATTGACATGATCATATGGTTTTTATTCTTCACTTTGTTAGCATGGTGTATCACACTGAATGATTTGTGGATATTGAAAAATCCTTGTGTCCCTGGGATAAACTCCACTTTACCATGGCATATGATCCTTTTAATGTATTGCTGGATTCAGTTTGCTAGTATTTTGTTGAGGATTTTTGCATCTATATTCATCAGTGATATTGGCCTGTAATTCTCCGTTTTGTGGTATCTTTGTCTGGTTTTGGTACCTGGGTGACAGTAGCCTCATAGAATGTGTTTGGGAGTGTTCCTTCCTCTGCAAGTTTTTGGAAGAGTTTGAGAAGGATGGGTGTTAGCTCTTCTTTAAATGTTTGATAGAATTCACCTGTGAAGCCATCTGGTCCTGGACTCGTTTGTTGGGAATTTTTTAATCACACTTTCAATTTCAGTGCTTGTGATTGGTCTGTTCATATTTTCTATTTCTTCCTGGTTCAGTCTTAGAGGCTTCCATTCTTTTTAAGATTTTGTCCATTTCTTCTAGGTTGTCCATTTTAGTGGCATATAATTGCTTGTAGTAGTCTTTTAAGGTCCTTTGTATTTCTGTGGTGTCAGTTGTAACTTTTCCATTTCTAATTTTTTTGATTTGCATCCTCTCCACTTTATTCTTGATGAGTCAAAGGGTTTATCCATTTTGTTTATCTTCTCAAAGAACCAGCTTTTAGTTTTATTGATCTTTGCTATTGTTTTCTTTGTTTCTATTTCATTTATTTATGCTCTGATCTTTATGATTTCTTTCCTTACTACTAACTTTGGGTTTTGTTTGTTCTTCTTTCTCTAGTTGCTTCAGGCGTAAGGTCAGGTTGTTTATTTGGGACTTTTCTTGCTTCCTGCGGTAAGATTGTATTGCTATAAACTTCCCTCTTAGAACTGCTTTTGCATCATCCTGTTTTCATTGTCATTTGTCTCTAGGTATTTTTTGATTTCTTCAGTGATCCATTGGTTGTTTAGACTCCACATGTTTGTGCTTTTTTCCAGTGTTTATCTTATAGTTGATTTCTAATCTCACAGCACTGTGGTCAGAAAAGATGCTTGATATTGACTGCAATTTTCTTAACTTTACTAAGGCTTGCTTTGTGACCTAAGATGTGATCAATCCTGGAGAATGTTCCATGTGCACTTGAAAAGACTGTGTATTCTGCTGCTTTTGGATGGAATGCTGTATAAATATCATTTAAGGCCTGTGTTTCCTTATTGATTTTCTATCTAGGTGATCTGTCCATTGATGAAAGTGGGGTGAAGTCCCCCACTATTGTGTCACTGTCAATTTCTCCTTTTATGTCTGTTAGTATTTGCCTTATATATTGAGTGCTCTTATGTTGGTTACATCTATAGTTACAATTGTTATAATGTTACATTTTGTTTTAAAGTTATGGGTATACCAATTGATGACATGTAACATTTCAGCAAGATAATAATACCTCTTTCTCTTAAGAACTGAAAACAAAGTATTTGCTCTTGTCAGATTTTCTCAGTCTCTGTCTCATAATAAATGAGTTTCGCCCAGTCACATTTATGGTGACTACAGATATGTGTGTTTTTATATCTACCACTGTATTTTGTGTTTGCTGTCTTCCCCCTTTCCTGCTTTCTGTTGAAATGATCAAGTTTTCTTTATTCTTTGGTTGTCTTCCATAGGTTTAAAAACTATATATTTTCTTTTATTCCTGAATAAACCAGACACATTTTTATCACATTTTTCTCACTGACCCCCAACAGTCTGAAATTTTAATTCTACCTTGATATCAAAACATTTTTGTAGTTCATATTTGTTTAGATTTAGCAGCATGCCTTCTTTTCCACATTGTATCTCAATAATTCCTTCTGGTATTGTTTGTCTTCTGCATATTAAAACCTTTAGTAAGTCTACGGTTAGTAAGCTTACTGAATCTGTGGTTTGAGAATATGTCTGTCATCACACTTGGATGATCACTGAGATGGTTCAAAGTGATTTCCTCTCAGCACTCTGAAGATAATATTTTCTCTTCTAACACTCAACTGTAGGTAATATTTATGACAGGTTTTAGTTTTCATTTTTCTTAGGGGGCGTGTGTGTGTGTTTGATGATTGTGTGCTCATCTACTATGGGACGATTCCCAGTGTAACATGAGTAGTAACATTAATCAGCCATGTGAAGATGGAGGTTTCTGCTTACCGCTGGCTTCTGCCTAATTTTATTTGTGATTTTTTGAGAGTGACTGTGTTTTTAAATTGACCTTTTATTTTATTTCATAGAAAAGATCTGGAAAGAAGAGTGGCATGGCAGACAGTAACCTCTGATTCAGCTGATTCTAGCAACTGCTCACCAAGCTATTCCAAGATGACCACGTTCTCAAAGATCACAGCTAGGAAGTTGCCCCCAGAAAAATCCCTCCTAAGTGACAGGTAAGTCTGCTGGTGCTGCAATTAGAAGTAGTGCCCATACTCTTAGTTGCTCAGCCAGTGCACAGCACCCCTTGTCTTCAGGGAACAGAAGGAAGGACAAAAAAAAAAAAAAAAAGCAGATGTTTTCTTTTGAGAGCAAGTAGAAAGGTGAGGAAATGCTGATCCTCCTCCTTGAGCTGCAGTTGGAAAACAAGAGCAGTTAATAGATGCCCTGCCCCCAAAAAATATATATCCTGGCTTGAGGCCCCAGGTTGGTAGGAAGCAGATGCTGCTCTATATCTATAGGGTAATAGAATCACCGTTTTTTTCTAAGTAGGCAGTAATTATAACTGACTGTAATTTGTTATTGCTTGTCTCTGCTAGGAATCTGAATGCCCCTGAATACACATGTGTTATATTAGGAGATTTCCTCCTGCAAAAAATAATTTGTAAGCAGATAAATGGTATTTTTATGAGTCGGCTGGAATAATATCCCTATGTGGGGAGATGTGGTAAAGTGAGCTTTAAAACTAGGTGGGATTCACAGTAGGAAAAAGATAGGCCTTTCATTCCTATGAACTGGGGAAAATAAAAGATGAGACATTTTATCTGAGGCCACATACTTTAAAAATAATATCTCATTATCAATGAAGCAGTAAGAAGATATCCATGCATCCAAAAATAGCACTCTCTATTAGTTCTCTTAAGCACATCACTCAAACCCAAAATGACCTCGCACATGGAAGAATCAGATCATCGAGCACAAGTCCTTGCACTGGAGGAAAGCCCAATGGAAGAGGGATCCAGAAAGATGCTTTTATGTCTTCAACACTGGAGAAGAACCTACACTCAGGTCCAGATCACAACAACTTTGGAGTTCTTGGTGAGCTGAAAAGGGTGTTATCAGAAGTGGGAAGTCTAAGGCAAGCCAGTGAAATAAGTAATTTTCAAAAGTAGAAGGAAGGAGATAAGATGCACTTTGAGTGGCACAAACATCAGATGAAGAGAAATGGCTAGAGTTCACAGACCAATCTGCAAAAAACTTGCCCGTTTCCTTCAAGAAAATAGATAAATGGCAGGCTGTTTAGGGGGTGAACCTGCTTCTGAATGTTTAACAGGAATAATTCGTGTTGTAGCTGTCAGCTCTCTTTTTAAAAAGCAAGGGAAGCAGTGCAGGCTCTTTTTTGGGCAAACAAATGAGGTGTCTCTGATGTCTCAGCAATGGCCTGTTCTGCGTGCTGCAGAAAGGAGGGTATGGAGCTAAAGGGAACCTTCAACAGCCAGCATTTGTTACCTTGGCCACAGATTTGCATGTCAGGGAAAAAACACACTCGCACAACCCACTTGCTTCCACCTCAACATCTGGACAAACGATAAGAGGAGAAACGTAGAGACAGGGTCCAGTGATCATGCACATGAAACAGAAATGTGTTTAAGTGCACTCGAGTCCTTGGACCCTGTCTGATAAATTCAGAAGGGACTCAGCTCATCATCCTCCTTGAATGGACAAGTTGATCTGCAGAATGTAGGAAATTCTATAATTTATAGATCTTATCATTTTAACTTGGAAGGAACCCTTGAGAGCTCCGTTTAATGGCCATACCTGAAAGAAGGAAAAGCCAAGATCAGGGAGGGGTTAGCTCGATTTCAGCCCGGTGACCTGCCCACTGGTCATGGGCTGACCTTTGACGTCTCCTCCTGCTGATGGAGCATGCAGCGTTTCTCAGCCAGCTAACTGAGCCTCAGAGTATGTCCTGTGGACTACCGCATAGTACCAGCTTCCTGGAAGAGCCCTGTCTCGGGTAATATGAGGCAGTTCTTTCACAAAACACTGGTCCCTAATTGAATAAGCATGGCTGTGCTCAATATTACAAGAGACACGGGTGGTTTAATTAGTTGTTTAAATGAGTGGCAAGAAATGGTACTTACCCAACAGGCTTTTCCCCTTGTTCAGCTTCTGAATCCTGTTCATTTCATTCTGGCAAGGGAGACCTAAAAATAATTTATGAAAGTCAGTTTCCAGATGGTAAGGGATATGACGGCTAATGACTGGTTTCACTTTTGACACGAAATGGAGGCAATGACACACCTGGGAGTGGAATTACTTCATCTGCTGTTACTATGCAGCAAAACAAATTCAGGCCATTAGTGGCACTAATTTTAAAAAAACAACATTTTATACCACTAGGTACTTAAAATAGTATTCGGGGGCTACTTGCACTGTATAGGAATCTTTCTTCCCACCAACCAGTCAAGCAAATACCAAGTGTCTAGTCAGTGATTTCATTATTTACTTCCTTATATAAAGAAAAAAAGTCTCTTATCAGCCAAGACTTCTATGAGCTGAGAACCAGGATAAAAGGTTACTAGTGGGTACGTGTGTTGAATCCACAGACTGGGACAAATACTTAATCTACCTCAGGTCTTACTGCAGGATAGAAAGACGATTAGAATGGCTACTTCCGACCTCATGGCTCACTACCCCAGGAAAGTAAAACACAGGCCTCAAGGGACAACTATGAAGATACAGAAGAGATCTAGAGGGACAGAAGGGTGACACCTTAACTCTGGGCTTTGCCACCTCCTAGGCAAGTACTTTGGGCCTGTCTCTTTCTCCCTCTCAGCCTCCGAGTCTTCAGTGATAAAACATGTGTTATTACAAACGAGCTCAAAACTGTCCATTCTCAAGTGAAGGGCTGATACAGTGGGAGCCACAGGGCTAACGTAGGGCATATGAAAGTGTGTGGTACCCTTTTGACTTCCACTCCATGCAAAAAGAAAGGCGACCTCACTAATCTTAACTAATCTTAATTTTACTATGACCGGCCTTTGCAGATGCTGTGGCTCTATTTGCTCATGGTTCTCCAGCAAAGACCATGACATTTGGATTCTCAGAGCACTTACCCTACCTCTGTAAGTACAAGTGTGGAGTCTGCAGAAGGTACCTGAGTGCCTGTTTACATCTGTTACCCTTCGGATTTCACAATGCCACCTGGTCTTGCTTCTCATTCCTTGAGAGAAACTATCAAGTACATGTTTTTGACTTCTGGGTTTAAGATGATTTCGGAGTACAGGAGAAAGATACCACCTGAAACCAACAAAAAAGAGACCAAACTCCATCTTTCTTTGATGATTAAAAGTAGCATCTAGGGCTTCCCTGGTGGTGCAGTGGTTGAGAGTCCACCTGCCGATGCAGGGGACACGGGTTCGTGCCCCGGTCCGGGAGGATCCCACATGCCGCAGAGCGGCTGGGCCCGTGAGCCATGGCCGCTGAGCCTGCGCGTCCGGAGCCTGTGCTCCGCAACGGGAGAGGCCACAACAGTGAGAGGCCCGCGTACCGCAAAAAAAAAAAAAAAAAAAAGTAGCATCTACAGCAAATAATGAACATTCACTGAATTCTCAGAATGCACCAGCTAATGTTTTGGAACTTTCTCCTAATTAATTTAATCTTTACAGTCACCATATGAGGTAGGTACCAATGGAAATGCTCATCTCCCTATGAAGAAATACAGAGAAAAAAATCTTTAGGCATTTAGAAGACGGTTCCTGAAGGAGCAGCACAATCATAAACAAACACTCTGCCAGTTTCCCAGGAAGAACGTTTCTAATTGTCAGGCCCCTTTCTCAAACGGTCTTTAAAAACTCATAAGTAGAAATGAATCAAGACTGAGACCTACTAAAAATGCTGCAAGAAAAAGAGAGGAACGAACTAGAACAAACTTCAGATGAAAAACTTGTGATAGAAAATGTATGCTGCTGAGAAGAAAATATTTACCAAAGATTCTAATGAAAAAAGACTGTCTACAAGTATTTTAATGCACAGATACAAAAGCTCAAGGATATAAATGACATAAAGGGAAAACTAAGCCGTTAAAGAAAGGAAGGCTATATCTGAAGCAACAAAACTGATGTGAAACGTCCATGTGACTGATGAGAAGAGACTAAACACGTGGGACAAAAAAGTTTTAATTCTAGAGCTTGAAAGAGCATAACATGTCTCAGGAAAAAGTGATTGATGTAGCCTGAGCAAAACTAAAACATGTCCAAGGAAGTTCATAGCCGTGAAAGGTAAAGAATCCTTTTGACTTCCAGGCAAAATGGGTACATCACCACCAAAAGGGAGAAAAATTCGTATGGGTTCACTCTTTCAGTAACTACATCCAGGGCTAGGAGAATAACATTAAAGTATCAAGAGAGCAAACTATGATTCCAGGAAGTTTATACTTAGCATCTTTGCTTCTGTATAAAGGAAATTTATATATTTTCAAACATTCAAAGACTAATTCCCATGAGAACTTCTGAAAAAACTTCTAAAACTTGGCAATAAAGAAAAGAATGATCTCAGTCAGCACGAAGAGTTTAAAAAGTGCTCTTTCAAAGCTTTATTGGGCCAAAGAGGTACCCAGATCCTTAATTGTAGAATATCTACAAATTAACCATAATAAAAATACAAACTATGAATAGCTAAAGGAGTACTTTGGAGGAAAACTTTACCCTCAAGTATGTACATTAAAAATATAGGAAATAATAAAGGTGAGGGTAAATAGAACTCCCAAAGTTGGTTCTGGGTCAGGAAGGGAGGTGGTAGGAACTTTATCAAAAAAATAAAGGAACTAACTTAAGAAAATGGGAGAAGTACACAAAATAAGAAACAAAGAACGACACCAAATTCTTCTGCTCAACTCCTCCTAGATGCCGTTCTTTTCCATAGGTGGGTCCTGGCTCCCTCCCACGGTTGCTGAAAGGGCAGCCTATCTGGAGACATCGCATGTGGCCAGGGGCTCAGCTGTGTCTCGTGGTTAAGGCAGTTACTTCCCTCTCGGGGCCCTGGCATTACCCCTCCAGGTGAAGTATTAGCAATGAGGCTTCGCTTCATTCAGCCTCAACCTGGAGCTAAAGCCACATGAGTTTGTATGAACTCGAGCCCAAAGCTATCATGAAGCTTAATGCTGAACCACCACAAGCATTCCTATTGAAGTAAAAAGCATGGCTATTATGTGACATCGATTTGGAAGAACTAGCTGATGTGATTAGAAAGAAATGAGGTACAAAAATTGAGAAGAGAAAACGCTATCACTGTTTGCAGATAATATGAGTGCACACCTGAAAAATTCAAGGAAACCAACCAGAATAACCATCATAAATAAAGTGAGGATTTAGTATGGTGGCCGGGAACAAATTTAATAGTGAAGCAATCACCAGTGAGGAAATATAATGGGAAAAAATGGATTTCGTCTATACTGGCAACAACAATAAACACAAGGGAAGTATAACATCTGTGAAAACAAAACTTGTAGCTTGCTGGTTAACAGACAAACCCTGTTCTAGGATAAAAGGGTTCAATATTATATAGCTGTCAACTCTCTAGATTAATCTAATTTTGCCTAATTCTAAAAAAAATACCAGTAAGTTTTCTTTTAATTGAATGAACTGATTATAAAATTCTAAAATTCAAAGAGTTCAAACATATAGGACATATAACGATATTCTGAAAAAAGGTTAATGGTAGGAGAGAGTGGTCCGCTAAATAATAAAACATGTCAATTAGTAGGACAGAGCACCCAGGAATAGACAGATATACATAGAGCATACAGGAGTTTTATATATGATAGAGGAAGCATTTCAAACTAGTGGGAGAAAGATGGGTTAGTCAATTAATGACAAATGGGCAAGTGGACAACCATCTCAAGGGATCGGGACTGGGACCCTACTTGACTGCACACACACAAAAAACTGAAGTGATAAAAGATTTCCGTAAACAAACAAAACCCCACAAAGGTACTAAAGAAAAGAAGAGAGTTGCTTTACTATCTCACAGTGGGAAATGCCTTTCTAAGCTTAAAGTAAGCCTTATGGCTTCTAAGAAGCCCCAAAATAAAAGATGGAGAAATCTAACTATCTTAAAATTTTAAATTTCACCCTAGCGAAAACGCACATAGTCCAATTTGGGGAAAAAAACTATTTGCAATACCTTTGATGAGACCAATTCGAATGTCTTAGTGCAGAGAGAGTTCCTACTGAAACCAAACAGAAACACCTAAGAACCTAATCTGAAGAAAATGTACAAAAAACAAAGACATGAAGGATCTTACACTGACTTTGGGAATCATGTAGCAAAGGTTTCTACGCCCATCTTACAGATGGAAAAGCTGAGGCACAACAGTTAAAAGATTTTCCTAAAAGGAGGAGTGGAATAACACACTCCTTAATTATGCTCCTGGGTTTTCCCTACCATGCTGAAAGTGGAGGTCAATGAGGAGAAAAGAGCGTTTGCTTTATTCTCTAGCTGTGTCTTTCTGCTTGCTGATCCTTGTCCATCTCCCCAGGACATGATAGGGGGCCCGTCCCTGCACAGCATGGTGGCCCTACCTCCCTCCTGCCTTACCTCCAGGCTTCTGGAAGCAGTAGCACCACTCATTGTTAGAGAGCTTGCCATCCTTGAAGGAGTCACAGGAATTGAAGAGAGGCTTGATACAGGGCTCATACTTATCCAGGTAGATGGCGTTGATCTCTGAGTGGTCAAGCAGGAGGTCATAGTTCATGTCCAACTTGTTGAACATCCAGCCCAGGGAGTCCTTGCAGATGGGAAGGATGCTGGTGTCAAACCCTGTAGAGGGAAGGACATGTCTCAGCTGCCACCAAGCCCGCTCTCTCATGCCCTGCTTGCTCCCCAGCTTTCTGCCCCCAGAGGAGCCCCAGGGCCCACCCTCTCCACCTCCTCCCCTGGTGCTTTACCCCTCCACGGGTACAGTCTCAGTAGCCTTCTACCAGAACATGTGGTGGTGGTTGGTTGGTTTTTAAATGAAACAGTCTAAAATGTGCTAAAACAGAAGTCAGCATTTGAGGAGAATATATTCTAAAGGGAATAAATCCCCAATCCTAATTTATCTGTGATGTAAATAGGGATTTTCATTTACCAGACTTGCTTAAAACAGGGGATGCCTGAAAAAGGAAGAGTACAAACATGGTGAGTAAGAGGACTAACGGATAATACTGCAAACTATGCTTTTATATTGAGGAAAAAAAACTACTTGAAAAACCAAAACAAAAGAACTATCGTAAAAGGATGGCAGTGAGATGAAACTATGTGGTACAATCCAGAAGCAGTGATTATATCCCAAAGGACTGTTCAATCCAAGCAGTCTGAACATTAATGGGAAAACAAGCCAGGGTACCTGCCTCTGTTCCCCATTTTTCTTTTCTGCAATCCCCTCAGGAGATACATGACATGGAATCATGTATGACTCAGAAAATTATTTCTTTTTATTTCCCGGGGTGCGGGGAGGAGGGTTGGTTTTCTTAGAGGATTATTTGTTTCCACAGTGGAAACTGTATGCGCTCGAATAATAACACTTGGCTTAACACTCGGGATACTGAGTGCACTGTAGACAAACCCCAGAGAAGGCATACCCCACATGTAAAACTCATCTTTCTTTCGGAATCAAAGCACCAGGCAATGTTAAATTATTCCATAATCTGGATTTCTAGGACTGGTTTTCTTTTCCCCAGAAAACGATGAAGAGTTCACTTTGGTGTTACTGAAGGCACTCTTCTCAGCATTTTATAATTATCTCACTGAATCCTTCTAACAGCCCTAAGAGATGATGCTTTGTCTTCCCTATGGATTACAGAAAAGAAGCTCAAGATTTAAGTTACTTGCTCAAGGTCATACAATTGTGGGGCTGGAATTCAAGCCCAGGTGGCCCAACCCTCAGTCTACATTCTCAGTCCCTCCTCTCCCAGGGCTGCCTCTGCTTCGCATGACACAGGAGCCTCCTACGCTGAGGACATCCAGTTGGCTTGGGCGCCAAGTTTAGGGATGAGCAATGCAAGGGCTGCCACAGTGACTGTCACTGAGGATCCTGATGGGATCGATTGACCCTCTAGGGTTGTAACCTACAGCCTGCTCATCAGGCTCTATGTGCCTCACCAGGAACCTCTGCTTAGTCAGCAGGATATAAGACAGAGCAAAGCGTGCCCACCCTTTAAAGTAGCATCTTTACAACAGGGTCTTGGCTGTCCAGAAGCCAGTACAGGCACACAGGAAGTGCTCAACAGAAGAACTTGTTGAGAGAAGTTTTCTAGCTACTGCAAAGTTTAACTTACCTGTTCCAACATACAAAAATCTTTCCATTTTTAAATTTATACCTTTTGATATCTTAAAGCACATCTTAGGAAAGATCCTGATTTTCAAGAAGAGAGACTATGGAACATCATCTGGCCTCCTCTTTGACTGAAGGTCATGACTGAACAATCTCTGTGATGATGATGTCCTCAGGGGCGACTGAATAAAGCAAGATAATTGACTCTGACACTAAATGGCTCCACACTTTTCTACAGAATATTTTATGTAGTATGCATCAATGTTGTAGGATATTACCATTTTAATACACAGGAAAGAGAAATTTTAATACTGCTGACTGACCACTGAAAAGAAGTGCCAAATTTGGAAGGCTCTAGAAAAGGGGCACCTGCATCTGATATCCAGGGGAACAGAGCAGCCCTTCTGGTTGGCCCTGAGCTCATGGCACTTCTAGGGTTCCGTGGTTTTCCCCTTCAGAACTCGTGGACTGACAAAAACGTCTCTCCCTCCTGTGCCTCGTGGGCTAACCAAGTGTCATTCCTTTATATCCCTTGGCTCCAGTTGCTTCAGGACATCCAACCTAAAAACCTCTTCAGGGACTTGATTTGCCTGTGGCCAAGGGCAGGCCTTTTGCAGGCTCCCTGGGAGGCAGAAGGGGCCTCCCACGACTGGAGGCTGCGAGGAGCAGCTCTTTCACGTCAATCTGCTCTTCATTGAAAGGTCGTTCAGAAAGCCGAGGGCCTCAGTGGCTCCTGGAAGACCCCTGGGAAAAGCTTCTAGAGACTACCTGTGAATTAACTGTCCACAAACTCCCAAGGAAACCTTTGGCAGGGATGGAAAGAAAGACTCTTTCTTACATCCCCCTTCCCACAGATACTACAACCCCAGGACCCACTCTTTGGACACTTAGCATTTGCTTCCCAGAATCTACCTTTCCCTTAAGGTAAAAAAGTTCCAAACTGGTGAAAGAATTGTCCCCTAGGATCAACATTCTCTACTAGTATCTCTAGATGGCTATGAACAGCAAAGGATAAACCCGAAATTAAGAAGATCATTCTAATTTGGCCTGAAGACCAGATGCTGGTTAAACTCTGGGTCCCACCAATTACCAGTATCACTTCTTACCTACTTAGTTCAACCCAGGAGCATTACGTTCAGAAATCCTGTCCACACAAGCGTGGCATCGGGGATGGGGTGAGATACTCTCTGCTTGAAATAACGTGTGTTTTTATATTTTGACAAATCAATATAAAAATCTCTACACAGAAGAGGCTGTGGCAAAGCTCCGCGCGGCTCGACAACTGTATCGTTGACTAAGCCGCTCTGTGCCAATCGGCCACAGTGTGCAGGAGCTCTCCCCTAATGGCCTTTGCGTTAAAGGCACTGAGAGGCTCTGTCAAGGTACAAACAGGCAGACCTACTCTGAGTCTTCTCTCCAGCTTCTGGAGAGGCTCTGGGTATGGTCTCTGCCAGTTCAGTGATGGCGGAGGGAACACTTGTCTGGGAGTTTATCTATGGAAAACAAAATGCAATCTGATTAACGTCCATAGAGCTAAGTTATCAAAGATGTTTGCTACCGTGTTGCTTATAATAGCTGAACATTAGGAACAACTTCAAAGCTCCCAAATAAAGGTCTAATTACATAAATTATGTTGTATCTACACATAGAGATTCTAGATAGTGATTACAAGGCAGAATACTACTCAACCGCCTAGAGAGATAGTGTATTGCTGGGTGATAAAAGAAGGCCATAAGATAGTCTGTAAAGTGTGTGTGAGTGTATATACATACACACACAGACATAAGTGTTTTTTTCTACGTGGCAAGGGAACGTTTGAAGTATACGCCACGCCACGACGTGCTTACAGTTATTAAAACGCTGTGTTTCTATACATTTTTTAATTGAAGTATGGTTGATGTACAATATTGTGTCAGTTTCAGGTGTACAGCGTAGTGATTCAGTATTTTTGCAGGTTATTACAAGACAATGGCTATAATTCCCTATGTTATATAGTATATTGTTGCTTCTCTATTTTCTACACAGTAGTTTGTTATCTTGGTATCTTTCCTTAAATGCATTTTCCAAAAGGACTGTACTAAGCACGTGATAATTTTGCAAGCAGACTTTAAAAACGTTAAGTTGTAGTATTTTCTTGATTCTAAGGCATTTCCCTCTCCTCCAATATTTCTGAAACTGGGGCATACTTCAAGTCAGTGTCTACATTTAACTTAGTGTTTCTTTTAACAACAGCATCTTAGGGCGGCCAATCAACAACATCCAATAACTGAGGAGGGAATGTGGTGTTTAAAATGAGGTAAATTAGCGAGAGTAAAGCGGTCTTACTGCCTTGGGCTGTGTCGGAGTTGGTGGGCTTGACGACCCTGTTTGCATCCTCATGGAGGGCTCCAAACCAGTCTTTGAGCCGGGAAGCGAGGTTCCTCAACTCCTTGTCCGTGCAGGCTGGAGAAAAGAAGATGGAAGAAAGAGTGAGTCCGTGGGCCTTCTCCTCGTTTGAACTCTCTGCTCTCAACATGTGATGCTCCTAACAGACGTCCCTCTCCAACCAGGATATAGCTCCTTATGCCACTGTGAAAATGCCCCAAAGATGCTGCTCTCACAGGTAAAGAGTATGACAACGTGAGAGCCGAGACGCCCATGGCAAGCAGCGCCATGCACAACCGAACTTGGACTGCCTTGGCACTCTGAAAGCAAGCTGGGATGGCCTCGCCATCATGCACCAGCCTCCAAAGACCGTCACGGGTCCCTTTTGCTAACCCGATCAAACTTGCTATTGCAGTTGCCAGAGAAGATGTTTTCCACTGAACTCATGGCAAGAGATTAACATTTAGGAACAGCTAATGCTCTTCGGGAAAGGCTGCCTGGGACACCAAAAGATCCCAGTGAGAGCGACTCTCGATTTCGCTTTAGCCCACATTTGGGTTTGTGGATGTGGCTTATGTTGCCGGCCTTTGAACAGACTGACTTGACTTTTCCCTATGGACAGATGGATGCCTTGTCCCTGGAAGAGTCCTTTCTATATGCAGCCCATCTTTAGCTATCCGGCTTATCTTTTACGGTATGACAGAGCAAGGCCAACGAATACTCCTGAGAACAAGAAGAAAATCCAGATGGGTGGATGGGTAGGTGGGTGCGGGCTATTTGACAGTCTCATAGAGAGCTAAGACTGGAGGAGAGAAATCCCCAAAGGAGGGACAATGGTGCAGAGGAGGGAGCTGACTTTCCCTAGCTGCCTGATTTTACCCTAATTCTGGGTGCTGAGAATTCTGACAAAGGGTCCAGGCAGTGGGCCGCTCCCAAGAGGCAGAAAAACCAGCAATGCATTTAGCGGTTGTTCGCATCCGGAGGGACAGGAATTAGAGACCTGAGGAGGTAAAGCCTCAGTAAATAGGAAGTGAACCCCACAACTGTCAGTTTTCCCAAATTCTAAAGCTGCAGGAGTCAGGCTGTGAAGCCAAGCAAGCCACATTACAATGCAGAGCCAGGTTCTGAACGTCTCATGGTGCTGACAAGATGTAGATTAAGGCTAGAACCTATCAGTGCGGAGAGACCCCAGTGGAAGGCACGGGGGTAGTGACGAATGAGCAGAGGGTCTCGCTCAAACTCCCATCCAGCCTTCACTAAGTGCAGCGTCTCACTCAACTGAGGCGACCAGCCCCCATCTGAGCTGCAAAGGGATGAAGCCCCTCCAGAAGACAATACTATGCAGAGCCTCTCCTCATTTTTATAGTTCATGTCTGCTTGCAGGAAAGCCCATCTTTCCTGAGCCTGGAGCTTGGTCCTTGATGGAGAACACGAGCCAAACCTCCCAGCCCTCAGGCAGGAAAGGACTCTCTTGCCCTCCATCTGAGGGGAGGTGGTGAGCAGACCCAGACTGGGTCTGTGCAACCTCAGTGCACATGTGTAGCTGCTTCCTTCCTTCCAGCCGGGAGCCAGAGGTAAACTCTGTAAAGCATGGAGTGTGTGGGCATTGTTTATACGCAGGTTGCTAATGACCTCAAGACAATACCTGGCGTTCAACAAGCAGGACACGACTGTATCTTAAAACACCAGGCAGGCAACGGCACTGAGGTCTGTCGGGAGAGCTCTGGGGGTCTCACTGCCTGCTGTGAATCCCAGCTTGACCGCTGGCTGGCTGGGTGACTCAAGTTTCGTCATCCGTAAACTCAGGGTATCATTATGTGACTATAAATGAGATGAGGTGTGTTAGAGGGCTTAGCAAAGCACATGGTATATAGTAATTACTCAGCATGTGCCAGCTATGAGTTTTATTACCTCTACGATTGTTTTTATACAACTTATCAGTAAGTTTGGAGCAAATAGAACAGCATTCAGAAAACCAGTAAGACAAAGATACCCAAACACAACTGGCTTTGGCCACACAGGAAACGGGTGAACACAGATACCTGTGCTATCCAACAGAGTTACCGTGAGCCATATGTGGCTATTTTCATTTAAATTAACTAAAATGAAATAAAAGTCAACATTTCGTTCCTCAGTTGCACCCACCCCGTTCCAAGTACTCAGCAGTCACACGCGGCTAGCGAATGACTGCATCTGGGAGAGCGCAGATACAGACTACTTCCATCACGGCGGCCGAACATTGTATGGCGAGCGCTGGATGAAGTTAGCTATCCCTTTGGGATTTCCAACTTTCGGAGGTCCATCATGATATCCTGACAGGCAAGCCTGTGCCTCCAGTCCTTCCCTCCAACCTGAACAGATTAGCCGAGGAAGGAGACCACAAACTCGCTCAAGCTGGGAACCCGCATCTCATGCTGAGCCATAGGAGGAGGAGGAACAGAGCGCCACACGGCTCTGCCAGGTACCAGGACTGGCCCCCGGGCGCAGGCCCCCACTAACGTGCTTATCGGCCCCAACTCAGACCCTCTGGGGACTAGAAGGCCCTCTTTTCTGAGTTTTCAGACAGTGCACAGCTCTAAACGGGAGAGGAGGTGGTCTGTTTTTCCGAGGAGAATGGGATATGGGCTGTATAGTCAATCTCACATTTGAAAAATGGAAAATTAATAGTATCTATTTCTTCCTGATTGCCATGCACACCATCTATTCTAAATGTTCTTTGAGCAGAGAAAATTGCCAAGTCAACTTGCAAAGGAAATGAATCCCCATCTCACACTGCAGGATAAATTAGTCAGTCATGTTTAACTAAACCCTGACAGATGTGCAGTTAATCCATATCTTTAGAAGACGGCTGAATTTCCCGCCGACTTCCCAAAGTACACAGGCTTTGGATGGCTGATGGAACCAGGGACTGGAGTCTCGAAGGAGCAAATCTGTCGCTCAGGGAGAAGTCCTCAAGCAGGACACCACTGGCCTGGGTAGAGAGAGATCAGAAAGCTGAATCGGAGATAGGAGGCACTCAATTACTGGGCCCTGTTCACTCACAGTGTCCTCAACCGCATGGTCCTTACAAGGAGAAAGTCAGGCACAGTCTGCCTGGAGCCAGATATATCCCAGAGGAAAAAAATAATCAAAGACGACAGCACACAGAGAGCTATTTGCTCAGATTTGGTATTCTAGCCACAACAGGCTGGCAATGGGAGAAAAGCGCTTGCCTTTTAAGATGCCTATCATAGCCCCTGATAAAGGTCGGAAAGGAGGACTAACGCTTTGAGAAAGAGGGGACCCGAAGGGTACCTCTCACACACTCGGTTCCTTCCTGGGGAAAAAGTAATTTCTGTGTGGAGGAAACCGTAAGACCACGTCCACCTGCCATCTCACGCCCTGCCTGGAGGCGGGCAACTCCTGTGATTTCTAGAGGGGTGTCTGATGGCCTCTCCACTCCTCCTGGTGAGAGAAACAAGGTCCTCAGGCAACCACCATCAGATCGTCAGAGGGAAAGATGCTTCTGTCTTGGGAAGGGATCTGGCTCAGTCACAGACGCCGGGGCGGGATCCCTGTCCCCTACTTTACCTTCCCAAGTGGTGGGCGCAGTCAGTGCCCTGCCCTCCTACTCTCCATTCTCTTCCCTCTCGCCCCCAGCCCTGGCTTCAGCTCAGTTTTAATTGCTATCATCCTCCCAGTCGTCTCTGCCCAGCATCCTCTTCCTCAGTCTTTCCATATCTGCCTTCCTGTTCCTACAGGTTACTCTCCATCTTCCTTCCATGATCTCAGTCTGCCGAGCATGGCTGGTGTGTTGGTGGCGTCTTGGAGATCCACTGACCCCAATTGCCACCTCCTCCCGTAGTCAGAGAATGGCCCTCAGAGCCTCAGGGCAAACACCTGGGCCTGGTGTCCTGGACTCCCGTGCAAAGTTGCCTGCTTCTTGCTAGCCCACTGCCAGCGCATGGTGCCACCATGACCTCCCACCATCAAGACAATGGTAACAGGCTCCTAATCGGTCTCCCCGACTTGCTCCCACGTTCCCTTCGCCGAACAGCCGCCAAAGTGATCTTTCTAAAATGCAGATTTGATCAAGTCGCTTCCCCACTTAGCTACTCCAGAGGCTCCCAACTGCTCACCCAAACTCCTCAATGTGAGATCCATCTCTAGTCTCCCCTCCTCGGCCTCCAGGCTCTGCCCTTACTGTCCTTTCCACGCACCTGTTCCCCCTGGAGCACATCTCTTCTCTTTGTCTTGCTAATGCCTACTCTCCATCAGATCTCTGCTTTAAAGGTATTTTCTCTCCGATTCTCTAACCCGCGAACCAGGTGAGTTTTCCCTTTTATAATGCTTTCGAAGTCTTGCTCCTCAGATGGCACTCAGCACACCTGTAACTTCTGGCTCAGCGTCCATCTCCCCCTCTAGATCATAGCAACACAAAACATGCCCCGGCTCAGGCCTTGGGGCCCAGCACCTTATGCGCTCAGCTCCTGGCATAAAGAATGGGATCTCCCTGGTGGCCCAGTAGTTAAGAATCCGCCTCCCACTGCAGGGGACACGGGTTCGAGCCCTGGTCCTGGAAGATCCCATATGCCACGGAGCAACTAAGCCTGTGCACCACTACTACTGAGCCTGAGCTCTAGAGCCTGTGAGCCGCAACTACTGAGCCCATGTGCCACAACTACTGAAGCCCCGCACGCCACCACAACGAGAAGCCCACACACCGCAACGAGGAGTAGCCACTGCTCGCCGAAACTAGAGAAAAGCCTGTGTGCAGCAACAAAGGCCCAACACAGGCAAAAATAAACAAACAAGTAAATAAGTAAAAAAGAATGCTCTCAACGCATACTTATTAACTGGGCATAACAGTGCTCTTGCTGCCTTTTGTAAACTTCAATCCGTCCACCTGCACAATGGCGTAATAAAGCTTAGCTCATAGCATCACTGCATGGAGTAAGATGAGACACTATCAATAAAACATAGCTCAGGGCTTCCCTGGTGGTGCAGTGGTTGAGAGTCCGCCTGCCGATGCAGGGGACACGGGTTCGTGCCCCGGTCCGGGAAGATCCCACAGGGAGATCCCACATGCTGCGGAGCAGCTGGGCCCGTGAGCCATGGCCGCTGAGCCTGTGCGTCCGGAGCCTGTGCTCCGCAATGGGAGAGGCCACAACAGTGAGAGGCCCGCGTACCGCAAAAACAAAACAAACAAACAAACAAAACATAGCTCACAGTTACTGGCATACAGCAGGGACTTGATAAATTTATGTTCCCCTTCCCATTTCCCAATTGTCTGCATAATATGTTAGAATTTTATTCCTACGCTTTTTTAAAAAAAAAGCCTGAGGAGACGCCTGGGATATAAAGAATGACATCTCTCCTCTCCTTATTTTGTAGGTGGGTCAGTACAAGTCCAAGAGATTCAGGTTATAATTTATATCTGCCTTCCTCAAGGTGGAAAAGCTCCATGATGGGAGGGCTTGGTCTGATTTCCCCACACCTGATATTCCCAGCACTTACCATAAGGATGGATACATAATTGTTGTTCAAAATATATGTATTGAAAGAAAACATGAACACAGTGGTTATAAAATCCCCAAGTCAAACAGCTATCAAGTGGCAGAGACAGGATTTGGATCTCGGCTATTATCTTGCTGGGCTGCCCCTGGGTCCTGGACCAGCTTTTTGGATTGATTGGGCTTGTGGGTAGCCAGTACTAACTGAGGCAATTAATATACTTGGTCCATGATGTTCTGGGTTGAAAAAAATCGAAACATCAGGCCCTCACAGGTAAAGGAAGCTCTGCCAGCAGAGGAAGCTAGCTGAGTATCAGAGGATGGAGGGAGCATGTAGGCTCCCACCTTCATTAGCTTTGGTGTGGATCTTTGCAAGGACTGCGTCCAGCCTGCTGCCTTCCTGTTACGCTCCCAGAAGCATGTATCACCTGTGCAGCCACTGGGGCTTTAGTAGAGAAAAGTACAGGGCCACTGCATTACTCCAAATGTGCAGGAAGACAGTTCCCTCCCCAAGGAAAGCACAGCACTCGGGCAGAGAAGGGCCCAGGTAAGGTGGTGCTCTCCCAGTGGGCTTTCCCTGTTTGGAAAATATGAACAGAATGCAATAAGCAAGTGTAAATAAGGCACATGCAGCCTCTGTGGAAGGTATAAAGCCCTGGAAAGAAAATGTAGAAACCACTTTTTCTAGCCGGGCACTCTCTCCTCTCTCCACAAGGCCTGAAGCTTTAAGGGGTATTAGGCACGATGGGCTCTGAATGCAGACAGTGTTGAAACAAAGCCTGGAGTGCATCATGAGTGGCCCAGCTGACGGGAGGGAGAAGGATACACTGTGGCCAACATCATAGGGTAGAAAGCGGTGACAAGGTCACTGCAGCCCTGGTGGGGTCATGAGAGAGGAGGGGGGCACTCTGATCTATGAGTATTTGCCTATGGAGAAGTTAGCCCAGGTAAGCAGTGCTGGGGGGAGAGAGTGGATTGCTCCTTCACCGAACGAGCGTCAGTAGCCTGGCTCTGCCTGCCCCCATCACCCCTTCTTCCCTGCCTCCTCTGTCTTCCTTCAGACAAAGCCAAGGGTTAGTGAGGAAGTTTCAAAATAGGTAAAGTCTTTGGAAGGGGAGAGACAGGAGCTGGGAAACCTGTGCTCCTTTGAAAAGTGCTCCCAAGGGCGATGACTGGTGTTCCAAGCTGATCTCGGCTTATTGCTGACTTTGGGGGCTGAATGACATGCTGCAAAGCCCTCTTAGAGGATTAGAAAGGGGGAAGGTAAGGAGACAATCCGAGGTATAAAAATATGTCAGAGATGAGGTAAAAAATAGAAGCGGGGCCAGACCGTAGACATTCTGCATTTAGAGCTACAGTGTTAATATCTAACAGAGAGAGCAAGTGTGAGTGTGTCTGTGCGTTACAAATCCTAACGGAAGCCACATTTGAACACCCAATTGGGGATGTTTGAAAATGGCAAATCCGACACGCAAGCATTATAGGATATCTGTAAGCCTCTGCTAGGGAACCAATTACCGGTACACTCTGGAAACTCATGAAATCTTGCAACTAAAGAGCCAAACGAGAAAACCACCTGCCCGTCACATGGACCCTCCCTCCCCAACCGTAGCCTCACCAGTGCTTAGCTCAGGACTCGGGCAGAAGCTAATATGAAAACAATAAGAATGTAACTTAAACTTTAGTGCCTCTGAAGGTAATTAAAGAGTTGGGCCAGACTGGAGTTTTCTCTGAAGCAGGCCGGGAGGCCTCTCAGAAATGACGACCTGGTGCTGGTCCTTTCAAACTAATCTCCTTCAGCCCTTCTAGGTGCTGTTGTGCATAATTAGTTAATCAGAGCAGCAGTGGATCGATGCACTCAGAGTGTTTGCAATTAGCATCTTCTGTAAAAGGTCCAGCTGAGCCTCCTTCAGGGCCAAAATAGGTGCTGGGCAGAGCCTGGACTGGATCGACTCAAGGATGTCTTCCTGAACTGCCTTGCCTAGGGTCCAGCCTCTTCTTTCTACCCTGGCATCCTCATGCTGCTGGGAGGCTTCGGCTGCCTCTTCCCAAGAGGGACTGGGTCCCTCGTGCCGCTGAATATCTAGCACACAGCAAGTGCCCCAGTGCGGGTGGGGGGAGTGTGCAGGAATGCTCAGCAGGGGGTGCTACACTCCACGGGAGCTTGAAAGACAGGGAGGACAGCAAGGCTACAGCTCCCTTGGGAACGTGGGCGCTAATCAGCTGGAACTCAGAGAGGTGAGAGTTGGTTGATTCTGCTTAGCATGGTTTTTAAGAGCAATAACCAGCCATACTGCTTTAAAAGAATCCCAGGGAGGCAGGAGAGAGTATCTAGGCTCTGGAGAAACACAGAGCTGAGCTCTGAAGCCAGCTCTGCCATCCTAGCTGAGACTGGACAGGTGACTTTTCCAATCGTCAGTTTCCACATCTGCAGCCTGGAGGTGATGACAGAACAAGCTCGCAGCATCATGGGAGGACTGGACTAGAACAGACTTAAGTGTTCAGCACTCGGTAACCACTGGCTCTGAGATTATTTGTGTTTGTGGATCCACCAAGTGGAAAAGTATGGGAATCCAGAGCATGCGTGTGGTATTTTCACATGGAACAACCCCTGAAGCCAGCTAGTAGGATACGATACTCCCCTGCTGTTTCTCAGAGGTGAGGCAACATTGCCAAGGTCCTACAGATGGTCAACAGTAAAACAGACATTCAAACCCAGTTCTCCTGATTTGACATTCACTTGATCTGCTCACACACCATGACGCCTGGTGCCTGCACCTCTACTCTGGCCCCATAAGCAAGGGAGACCCTCTTCCACAAGTTAAAGACCACGCACTTGACCACAGGGGTCAGAACCCCACTCCCTGCCCTGAATACAAACAGGGGTTTGGCATTGCATTAAGAGTTCAAGCTTCTACATACAGATGGCCAATAGGCACATGAAAAGATGCTCAACACCGCTAATTATTAGAGAAATGCACATCAAAACTACAACGAGGTACCACCTCACGCCGTTCAGAATGGCCGTCATTAAAAAGTCTACAAGTAACAAATGCTGGAGAGGGTGTGGAGAAAAAGGAACCCTCTTACACTGTTGGTGGGAATGTAAATTGGTGCAGCCACTACAGAGAACAGTATGGAGGTTCCTTAAAAAACTAAAAACAGAATTACCACATGATTCAGCAATTCCACTCCTGGGCATATACCCAGGCAAAACTATAGTTCGAAAAGATACACGCATCCCTATGTTCATAGCAGCACTATTTACAATAGCCAAGACATGGAAACAACCTAAATGTCCATCAGCAGGTGAATGGATAAAGAAAATGTATGTACACACACATATACATACACACACACACACACACACAATGCAACATGACTCGGTCATCAGAAAGGATGAAATAATGCCATCTGCAGCAACATGGATGAACCTAGAGATTGTCAATACTAAGCGAAGTCAGAAAGAAAGACAAATACCGTATGGTATCACTTATGTGTGGAATCTAAAATACAACACAAATCAACATATCTACAAAATGAAAAGAGACTCAGCAGATATAGAGAAAAGACTTGTGGTTGCCAACGGGGAGACGGGGGGGGTATGGGAGGGAAGGACTGGGAGTTTGGGATTAGCAGAGGCAAACTATTATATATAGGATGGATAAACAATAAGGTCCTATTGTAGAGTACAGGGACCTATAGTCAATATGCTGTGATATTTTCCCTAATGGAAAAGAATATGAAAAAGAATATATATGTATAACTGAGTCACTTTGCTGTACAGAAGAAATTAACACAACACTGTAAATCAACTATACTTCAATAAATTTTTTTTAAAAATTAAAAGAAATAAAAAAAGAGTTCAAGCTTCTGGGTCTGACAGCCCTGGGTTTGAACACCAGCTCCCAGTGTACAAGTGGTTGGTTTTCACATAAGTCACTGCTCTTCTCCAAGAGTCAGGTTTTTCATCTGTAAAATGGTGACATTAACAGTCTCAAACTCATGGGGTTGTGGTAGGGATTTACTGTGAAGATGAAGCTTTAAGAAACCAGCAGGCAGCCACCACCATCTTCTCCTCTGAGGAACGTCAAGGGCTGGTAGCACTTACCCTTGGGAGGCTGAGAGATACGCTCCCAGCCATAGCAGTTTTAGTGGCAGAAAACACAATCAGGACTTCCTGACGGGATTTTTAAGGCACATGCAAGGTGAATCCCCACTTCTAATTGGAGGTCATCTAACAGAGATTTGAGCCAGGTTGTGCCTGCTCAAATTAAATTGCATTATTATATGTGATTCCCGTTTTTACTTTTCAGCGCCTAAAACATCAATATATATGCGTGTTCTCTTACCCTTAGAGAGTGCATCGTTTTGTGTAAGGACAGGCATGAGCAAAGGAATTAGGGCCCCATTATTCAGGAGCTCACTAATAAAGTCCTTTTTAAAAAGCAACCTTAGAAAGAGCTTAAGATACTGGCATTAAACTGGGAGGAAAATGAGTTAAACTAATTAATGGTACAAGCTACAAGAAAGGACAGATTATAGAAGATGGCAGAAGAGTAAGACGTGGAGATCACCTTCCTCCCCACAGATACACCAGAAATACATCTACACGTGGAACAACTACTACAGAACACCTACTGAAAGCTGGCAAAACCTCAGACCTCCCAAAAGGCAAGAAACTCCCCACATACGTGGGTAGGGCAAAAGAAAAAAGAATAAACAGAGACAAAAGAATAGGGACGGGACCTGCACCAGTGGGAGGGAGCTGTGAAGGAGGAAAGGTTTCCACACACTAGAAGCCCCTTCACGGGCAGAGTCTGCAGGTGGTGGAGGGGGGAAGCTTCAAAGCCGTGGAGGAGAGCGCAGCAACACGGGGGCGGAGGGCAGAGCAGAGAGATTTCCGCACAGAGGATCGGTGCCGACCGGCACTCACCAGCCTGAGAGGCTTGTGTGCTCACCCGCCGGGGCAGGCGGGGCTGGGAGCTGAGGCTCAGGCTTTGGTCTGAGCACAGGGAGAGGACTGGCGGCGTGAACACAGCCTGAAGGGGCTAGTGCACCACGGCTAGCCGGGAGGGAGTCCAGGGAAAAGTCTGGACCTGCCAAAGAGGCAAGAGACTTTTTCTTCCCTCTTTGTTTCCTGGTGCGCGAGGAGAGGGGATTAAGAGCGCTGCTTAAAGGACCTCCAGAGACGGGCGCGAGCCGTGGCTATCAGAGCGGACCTAGAGACGGGCATGAGACGCTAAGGCTGCTGTGTGCGAGCACAGGTCACTTTGCACACCTCCCCTCCCGGGAGCCTGTGCAGCCCGCCACTGCCAGGGTACCATGATCCAGGGACAACTTCCCCCGGAGAACGCACAGGCGCGCCTCAGGCTGGTGCAACGTCACGTTGGCCTCTGCCGCCGCAGGCTCGCCCCACACTCTGTACCCCTCTCTCCCCCTAGCCTGAGTGAGCCAGAGCCCCCGAATCAGCGGCTCCTTTAACCCCGTCCTGTCTGAGCTAAGAACAAACGCCCTCCAGTGACCTCCATGCAGAGGCGGGGCCAAATCCAAAGCTGAGACGCAGGAGCTGTGCGAACAAAGAAAAGAAAGGGAAATCTCTCCCAGCAGCCTGAGGAGCAGCAGATTAAATCTCCAAAATCAACTTGATGTACCCTGCATCTGTGGAATACCTGAATAGAAAACAAATCATCCCAAATTGAGGGGGCGGACTTTGAGAGTAAGATTTATTATTTTTTCCCCTTTTCCTCTTTTTGCAAGTGTGTATGTGTATGCTTCTGTGTGAGATTTTGTCTGTATAGCTTTGCTTTCACCATTTGTCCTAGAGTTCTATCCGTCCGTTTTTTTTAAAATTTTTCTTAATAATTATTTTTTATTTTAATAACTATTTTATTTTATCTTACTTTATTTTATTTTACCCTCTTTCTTTCTTTCTTTCTACTTTTTCTCCCTTTTATTCTGAGCCATGTGGATGAAAGGCTCTTGGTGCTCCAGCCAGGAGTCAGTGCTGTGCCTCTGAGGTGGGAGAGCCAACTTCAGGACACTGGGCCACAAGACACCTCCCAGCTTCACATAATATCAAAAGGCAAAAATCTCCCAGAGATCTCCATCTCAAAACCAGCCCCCGGCTTCACTCAACGACCAGCAAGCTACAGTGCTGGACACCCTATTTCAAACAACTAGCAAGACAGGAACACAACCCCACCCATTAGCAGAGAGGCTGCCTAAAATCATAATAAGTCCACAGACACCCCAAAACACACCACCAGACGTGAACCTGCCCACCAGAAAGACAAGATCCAACCTCATCCACCAGAACACAGGCAGTAGTCTCCTCCACCAGGAAGCATACACAACCCACTGAACCAACTTGCCACTGGGGACAGACACCAAAAACAACGGGAAGTACGAACCTGCAGCCTGCAAAAAGGAGACCCCAAACACAGTAAGATAAGCAAAATGGGAAGACAGAAAAACACACAGCAGATGAAGGAGCAAGATAAAAACCCACCAGACCTAACAAATGAAGAGGAAATAGGCAGTCTACCTGAAAAAGAATTCAGAATAATGATAGCAAAGATGATCCAAAATCGTGGAAATAGAATAGAGAAAATGCAAGAAACGTTTAACAAGGACCTAGAAGAACTAAAGATGAAGCAAGCAATGATGAACAACACAATAAATGAAATTAAAAATACTCTAGATGGGATCAATAGCAGAATAACTGAGGCAGAAGAACGGATAAGGGACCTGGAAGATAAAATAGTGGAAATAACTGCTGCAGAGTAGAATAAAGAAAAAAGAATGAAAAGAATTGAGGACAGTTTCAGAGATCTCTGGGACAAAATTAAATGCACCAACATTTGAATTATAGGGGTCCCAGAAGAAGAAGAGAAAAAGAAGGGGACTGAGAAAATATTTGAAGAGATTATAGTTGAAAACTTCCCTAATATGGGAAAGGAAATAGTCAATCAAGTCCAGGAAGCACAGAGAGTCCCGTACAGGATAAATCCAAGGAGAAACACGCCAAGACACATATTAATCAAACTATCAAAAATTAAATACAAAGAAAACATATTAAAAGCAGCAAGGGAAAAACAACAAATAACAGACAAGGGAATCCCCATAAGGTTAACAGCTGATCTCTCAGCAGAAACTCTGCAAGCCAGAAGGGACTGGCAGGACATATTTAAAGTGATGAAAGAGAAAAACCTACAACCAAGATTACTCTACCCAGCAAGGATCTCATTCAGATTTGATGGAGAAATTAAAACCTTTACAGACAAGCAAAAGCTGAGAGAGTTCAGCACCACCAAACCAGCTTGACAACAAATGCTAGAGGAACTTCTCTAGGCAAGAAATACAAGAGAAGGAAAAGACCTACAATAACGAACCCAAAACAATTAAGAAAATGGGAATAGGAACATACTTATCGATAATTACCTTAAATGTAAATGGATTAAATGATCCCACCAAAAGACACAGACTGGCTGAATGGATACAAAAACAAGACCCATATATATGCTGTCTACAAGAGACCCACTTCAGACCTAGAGACACATACAGACTGAAAGTAAGGGGATGGAAAAAGATATTCCATGCAAGTAGAAACCAAAAGAAAGCTGGAGTAGCAATTCTCATATCAGACAAAATAGACTTTAAAATAAAGACTATTACAAGAGACAAAGAAGGACACTACATAATGATCAAGGGATTGATCCGAGAAGAAGATATAACAATTGTAAATATTTATGCACCCAACATAGGAGCACCTCAATACATAAGGCAGATACTAACAGCCATAAAAGGGGAAATCGACAGTAACACAATCATAGTAGGGGACTTTAACACCCCACTTTCACCAATGGACAGATCATCCAAAATGAAAATAAATAAAGAAACACAAGCTTTAAATGATACATTAAACAAGATGGACTTAATTGATATTTATAGGAAATTCCATCCAAAAACAACAGAATACACATTTTTCTCAAGTGTTCATGGAACATTCTCAGGATAGATCATATCTTGGTTCACAAATCAAGCCTTGATACATTTAAGAAAATTGAAATTGTATCAAGTATCTTTTCTGACCACAACGCTATGAAACTAGATATCAATTACAGGAAAAGATCTGTAAAAAGTACAAACACATGGAGGCTAAACGATACACTATTTAATAACGAAGTGATCACTGAAGAAATCAAAGAGGAAATCAAAAAATACCTAGAAACAAATGACAATGGAGACACGATGACCCAAAACCTATGGGATGCAGCAAAAGCAGTTCTAAGAGGGAAGTTTATAGTAATACAATCCTACCTTAAGAACCAGGAAACATCTCAAATAAACAACCTAACCTTGCACCTAAAGCAATTAGAGAAAGAAGAACAAAAATACCCCAAAGGTAGCAGAAGGAAAGAAATCATGAATATCAGATCAGAAATAAATGAAAAAGAAATGAAGGAAATGATAGCAAAGTTCAATAAAACTAAAAGCTGGTTCTCTGAGAAGATAAACAAAATTGATAAACCATTAGCCAGACTCATCAAGAAAAAAAGGGAGAAGACAAATCAATAGAATTAGAAATGAAAAAGGAGAAGTAACAACTGACACTGCAGAAATACAAAGGATCATGAGAGATTACTACAAGCAACTCTATGCCAATAAAATGGACAACCCAGAAGAAATGGACACATTCTTAGAAATGCACAACCTGCCAAGACTGAATCAGGAAGATATAGAAAATATGAACAGACCAATCACAAGCACTGAAATTGAAACTGTGATTAAAAATCTTCCAACAAACAAAAGCCCAGGACCAGATGGCTTCACAGGCGAATTCTATCAAACATTTAGAGAAGATCTAACACCTATCCTTCTCAAACTCTTCCAAAATATAGCAGAGGGAGGAACACTCTGAAACTCATTCTATGAGGCCACCATCACCCAGACACCAAAACCAGACAAGGCCAATATCACTGATGAACACAGATGCAAAAATCCTCAACAAAATACTAGCAAACAGAATCCAACAACACATTAAAAGGATCATACACCATGATCAAGTGGGGTTTATTCCAGCAATGCAAGGATTCTCCAATATATGCAAATCAATCAATGTGATACACCATATTAACAAATTGAAATAGAAAAACCATATGATCATCTCAATAGATGCAGAGAAAGCTTTCGACAAAATTCAACACCCATTTATGATAAAAACCCTGCAGAAAGTAGGCATAGAGGGAACTTTCCTCAACATAATAAAGGCCATATATGACAAACCCACAGCCAACATCGTCCTCAATGGTGAAAAACTGAAAGCATTTCCACTAAGATCAGGAACAAGACAAGGTTGCCCACTCTCACCACCCTTATTCAACATAGTTTTAGAAGTTTTAGCCACAGCAATCAGAGAAGAAAAGGAAATAAAAGGAATCCAAATCGGAAAAGAAGAAGTGAAGCTGTCACTGTTTGCAGATGACATGATACTATACATAGAGAAAACTAAAGATGCTACTAGAAAACTACTAGAGCTAATCAATGAATTTGGTAAAGTAGCAGGATACAAAATTAATGCACAGAAATCTCTGGCATTCCTATACACTAATAATGAAAAATCTGAAAGTAAAATTAAGAAAACGCCCCATTTACCATTGCAACAAAGAGAATAAAATATCTAGGAATAAACCTACCTAAGGAGACAAAAGACCTGTATGCAGAAAATTATAAGACACTGATGAAAGAAATTAAAGATGATACAAATAGATGGAGAGATATACCATGTTCTTGGATTGGAAGAATCAACACTGTGAAAATGACTTGACTACCCAAAGCAATCTACAGATTCAATGCAATCCTTATCAAACTACCACTGGCATTTTTCACAGAACTAGAACAAAAAATTTCACAATTTGTATGGAAACACAAAAGACCCCAAATAGCCAAAGCAATCTTGAGAACAAAAAACAGAGCTGGAGGAATCAGGCTCCCTGACTTCAGGCTATACTACAAAGCTACAGTAATCAAGACAGTATGGTACTAGCACAGAAACAGAAATACAGATCAATGGAACAGGATAGAAAGCCTAGAGATAAACCCATGCACATATGGTCACCTTATCTTTGATAAAGGAGGCAGGAATGTACAGTGGAGAAAGGACAGCCTCTTCAATAATTGGTGCTGGGAAAACTGGACAGGTACATGTAAAAGTACGATATTAGAACAATCCCTAACACCATACACAAAAATAAGCTCAAAATGGATTAAAGACCTAAATATAAGGCCAGACACTATCAAACTCTTCGAGGAAAACATAGGCAGAACACTCTATGACATAAATCACAGCAAGATCCTTTTTGACCCACCTCCTACAGAAATGGAAATAAAAACAAAAATAAACAAATGGGACCTAATGAAACTTCAAGGCTTTTGCACAGCAAAGGAAACCATAAACAAGACCAAAAGACAGCCCTCAGAATGGGAGAAAATATTTGCAAATGAAGCAACTGACAAAGGATTAATCTCCAAAATTTATAAGCAGCTCATGCAGCTCAATAAGAAAAAAACAAACAACCCAATCCAAAAATGGGCAGAAGACCTAAATAGACATTTCTCCCAAGAAGATATACAGATTGCCAACAAACACATGAAAGAATGCTCAACATCATTAATCATTAGAGAAATGCAAATCAAAACTACAATGAGATATCATCTCACACTAGTCAGAATGGCCATCATCAAAAAATCTAGAAATAATAAATGCTGGAGAGGGTGTGGAGAAAAGGGAACCCTCTTGCACTGCTGGTGAGGATGTGAATTGGTACAGCCACTATGGAGAACAGTATGGAGGTTCCTTAAAAAACTACAAATAGAACTACCATATGACCCAGCAATCCCCCTACTGGGCATATACCCTGAGAAAACCAGAATTCAAAAAGAGTCATGTACCACAATGTTCATTGCAGCTCTATTTACAATAGCCAGGACATGGAAGCAACCTAAGTGTCCATCATCGGATGAATGGATAAAGAAGATGTGGCACATATATACAATGGAATATTACTCAGCCATAAAAAGAAATGAAATTGAGTTATTTGTAGTGAGGTGGATGGACCTAGAGTCTGTCATATAGAGTGAAGTAAGTCATAAAGAGAAAGACAAATACCGTATGCTAACACATATATATGGAATCTAAGAAAAAAAAATGTCATGAAGAACCTAGGGGTAAGACGGGAATAAAGGCACAGACCTACTAGAGAATGGACTTGAGGACATGGGGAGGGGGAAGGGTAAGCTGTGACAAAGTGAGAGAGTGCCATGGACATATATACACTACCGAACGTAAAATAGATAGCTAGTGGGAAGCAGCCGCATAGCACAGAGAGATCAGCTCGGTGCTTTGTGACCACCTGGATGGGTGGGATAGGGAGGGTGGGAGGGAGGGAGACGCAAGAGGGAGGAGATATGGGAACATATATGTATAACTGATTCACTTTGTTATAAAGCAGAAACTAACACACCATTGTAAAGTAATTATACTCCAATAAAGATGTAAAAAAAAAAAAAAAAGACAGATTTCCCTGTTAAACCCATTAAGACTATTCTTAGTAACCAGATTTGAGGAGCTTTTAATGGTTCTCTTGATTCTAATGATAATTCTTCATCTGGAAAAAGAAATACATTTAGAAGTTACACAATGTTTGTAAATGTGCATTATTGGAGTAGCACTTATTTTTTCCCCCTGAATAATCTAGAGCAGGGAGGTTAGCTCAATGAAATAAGCTTTTAAAGCTTCTGATAAGATCCACAGATTTTTCCACACTCTAGGGCAAAACAAAATGTTGAATATGCAAAATATTGGTTAAAAATGCCAACTCTGGCTTTGTGTTTCCCAGGCAGTGGGTAGGCATTTCCCTACATGGGAAATTTTGACTAGATGAGCAGTACTGCAGAAAACAGCAGTTTTACTGAAGGATTTCATAGCCAACCAGATTCCCTAGGTCCTCAACTAATAAAGACTAAGCTGGAAATAATGACATCAGTTCTCACCTAAAATCAGCAGTGGCAGATGCTTCAGGACAAGGTGTGAGATGCAGCATCCACCTGGACTCCCGAGAGCAGTGGGAGTGGGCAGAGCCCTGGGAAGGGGGCAGGGATGGGGAGGGTCAGTCCCTGCCTGGGCCATCCCACCGCAGAGAGGAAGACTCAGGGTCTGCAAATCACTTTGTGTTTGTTAATGTATGAGCTCAAATGGCTGGTGACAGTCAGGGAAGACTTTCAAGAGGAGGCGGGACCTCAGCTGAGGCTCATGTGCAGGGAGGACTTTGAAAAGGAGAAGACATTCCAGGCAGGTCTTAGAAATAATGAGGAAGCCAGCTGAAATTAAGTGACTGATTTTTACAGCTGATTTATATTTAAATTAGCTCTGCTCGAATTAAACACAACAACTTTAGGGCTTCCCTGGTGGCGCAGTGGTTAAGAGTCTGCCTGCCGATGCAGGGGACACGGGTTCGTGCCACGGTCCGGGAAGATCCCACATGCCGCGGAGCGGCTGGGCCCGTGAGCCATGGCCGCTGAGCCTGCGCATCCGTAGCCTGTGCTCCGCAACGGGAGAGGCCACAACAGTGAGAGGCCCGCGTACTGGGGAAAAAAAAAAAAAAAAAAAAAAAAAAATATATATATATATATATATATATATATATATATATATATAAATCAAAGATATAAATGTTTGTGTATATATAAAATCTGTGTATCTGCTCAAAGATATTCCATTATTTCACACATTATATAAATGCTTACGTGCATTCCAAGGACCATTTTCTGACCAGGTAACACTTACTATTCCAGGACTGACACTAGCCTGTATCTGCAGGAGGTTTTACTATCAGAAACATATTTTTAAGGTACATAAAAGAAGAATCTCCATTCCTAACTGGCAATTTGTGTCCAGTGTAATCTGTTCAAATTCAACATGCAAATCTGGGCATTTTTAAACATAATTTGAGTTTCCGTGTTTTTTAATACCTAAAGAACCAATACATGCGTGTATGTTTTTACCCTTAAACATGGCATAAGCTTTGTTATTTAATGGGACAGGAAGCCACAAAGGATTGGCAGAAGACCATGACTGCCAAGCTTGGGATGGAGATCTGATGCGAATGGCCTGGGATGTGTAAGGAACCTGAGATGGCCTCTTTAATTTGTGGGTGAGAGGGGGACGTCAGATTAGGTGGGGACCAGGAGAAGATTTAGCCCCAATACAGAAAACCACAAGTTCCTCTTAGTCCTTCCCCAGAACTCCTCCCCTTCCTGGTCTAGAGTGGATGGTGACATGGGTATATGGGCTGATTGGAAGATTGGTAGCACCATCCTCTTCCTGTGACAGAGGTCAAGCAGTACCTCCAGGGGTACTGGAGTTGGAGTCTAGGGTAAGAGGGTAGAGGTGGGAGCTGGAACTGAAAACTCCCAATTGGAACTGAGGCCAGGATAGAATGATCCTGGAGATGCCTGGAGCAGACGCATCCTGGCATCTTCACTCTCATGCTTCTAGTGGACAAACTGATAGAGGACCAGGATAAATAAGGCAATGTCTAAGGAAGAGCTGCCTTCTGAAACCATAACGGGAGTCTTAAGCTATTCCAAATCTTGCCAGGTTCAGTGTCTGACTCACTATTCTTTTCACTCTTCAGGTTATGCAACTCACTCTAAATTTGTCTCCACCTTACCCTGGAAGACTTAGGGCACAAATGGGTATAGTGACTTGACATGATAAGAGGACGGTATCCAAGCCTCAAGGGACCTCCTCTGGACTCACAGAGGACCTTGTGACTGGCACAAAGATGAAATAGTAGCTATTATTATTTCTATTTTTAGAAACACTTCTATATTTGATCACAATTGCCTGTTTAGACATCTAGTATCTAACAAGGCAGCATGACACAGCTAGCAATTTCCCTGTTCCCCTCCTAAATATCATATATAATCAACAATGTAAACAGAAGAAATACCATAAATTCCATTTTCAGTAAAACTAGAAAAGAGATATAATCCCTAGCTTTGAACAATATTTCAGAAGCCACCCAGATGGAAGTATAATGTCCAGATAGGCCAGTAAAAAATTATCAAAAATATGTTTCTGATAAGTGAAGGACTCCTCCTGAAGTGATAGATCAGCATTTCCTGTTCAGCAAAATCTACGGGATCTGAAGAAAGGACAGGGCACAGATCAAGCAGAAGCTATACACGTAGAAAAAAACCAATAAGAAAGCAAGAAAAGAGTGTAGTGGCCTAGGGGCAGCAGGTCCCAGAAAATGCTCACAGCGTTGTTCTTCCTGTTGGCAAGAGGCACTCCAAAGTGCAAGAGCAACAGAGACAGCTGATGAGAGAAACCCTCTTGGGGCTGATCTGTTTCATAGAAACAGAAACACAGAGGAGCCATTTTAGCAGGAAGCCATCTGTCACTGGTGACACTAAAGCAGAGTGCTTTGGGATTGTGAAGGCTACAAAAATATAAGGGTACCCCCCCTTTCATCCATAGGACTCCCTTTTGAATAGGTAGGCCATTAAAGTCTAACTTATTCCAATATTTTTTTTTTTTTTTTTTGCAGTACGCAGGCCTCTCACTGCTGTGGCCTCTCCCGTTGCGGAGCACAGGCTCCGGACGCGCAGGCTCAGCGGCCATGGCTCATGGGCCCAGCCGCTCCATGGCATGTGGGATCTTGCTGGACAGGGGCACGAACCTGTGTCCCCTGCATCGGCAGGCGGACTCTCAACCACTGCGCCACCAGGGAAGCCCTCCAATATTTTTTAAAAGATGCTTTCATGTTGAGATTTTATATATACGTATGTAGTTTCCATATGTATGTATGAAAATTATGGAAAAGAGCAGCAAAACAAAACTTACCACAGAACACTCAGCAGAAAAATGGAAAAGGTGAAAATGTGTACAGAGTATGACACCATGAATTAAAACAATCACTTTTATGAAGAAAGACAATAAAACAGTATACAAGAACTCAGAGAAGAGATGAAGAGACCACAGAGGAGATGGCATGTGAACATTTAGGTCCCAGGAGAGAAGGAGAAAGAAAAACCCAAATCATCATAAAAATGAAGCCAAATTGGAAGAAGCACCAGGGAGGACACTGTGGGAAACTCACTAAGAGAGAAGGATGCCAGAAATGAGAGGAGTGAACAACATGGAAAGGAAATAAGGGATTACAAAGGATTAGAGAGCAAAAGACAGCTATAGAGAGGAGGCAAAGGACATACTACAGGTGCATAGCTGGAGCCTGTGAAGACACAAAAGAAAACAATGGAACGGGACATATGTTTAAAATGCAATTCATTAGACCATTCCGAAAATAAAAGAAGAACTGAATCTACATATTGAAAAGGCACAGCATTAGCCAGGGAAAATCAACCTAGAATAGTTGATACTAAGATCAACTTAGTATCAACCAAGTTGTCTTTTTAACCCAAAGGGGAAAAATAATCCCTAAACACAGATTTTTTATTTTATTATTATTATTTTTTCTGTATGCGGGCCTCTCACTGCTGTGGCCTCTCCCGTTGCGGAGCACAGGCTCTGGACGCGCAGGCTCAGCGGCCATGGCTCACGGGCCCAGCCGCTCCGCGGCATGTGGGATCTTCCCAGACCGGGACACGAACCCGTGTCCCCTGCATCGGCAGGCGGACTCTCAACCACTGTGCCACCAGGGAAGCCCTAAACACAGATTTTTTAATCAACATGATCTGTGTGCTGTTCTCCATCCTGCCTTGTGACCTTGGGCAGGTCTAAATTCAATTTCAGCACTCCCTGAGTCAGACGTGCGGGGGATGCAGAGATGATTAGGACATGGCCCTTGCCTGGTGTTCAGTCTCCCCTCTCCTTATTTGTAAAAGGACAACGTTTTCCATTCACTGTATCTGTGGAATTTTAATGACAAAGACCTTTCTCCCAGAATGTTCTTTGCTGGAGAACCAAGGCTCAGTTCCAATATATGTTCATCTGTGGAATCCTCTCAATACCCACCCAGGAAGGTTCGACCGCCCCTTCATGGGGTGTCCCCAGAGCCCTACACTAAAAGAATTCCACTTTTATGTGCTATGTCACAACCTGTCATCCCTCCTGGACTCTGAGCCAATGCAGCAAGGATTCTGCAACAGTCACATCTGTGCTCACCCGCAGTTCCCAGCAGAGTGTCTGGTCAAAGTTAGGCATATATGCAGAAGGCACAACGGACATAATCTGAATATTCTGAGCTAAGTGAAAACACTGTTCCCATTACCATAAAAGTACCAGGAATAAACACGGTGAAGAGGTCAAATAAGAAAGTGCCGGTGTGTGCATTTGAGGATGAGGGAGAGAGTTATAACTACCACCAAGACAAATAACTTCCAGCCAGAAGATGACTGGACTTGGGTGGGGGAAGAGGCGGGAGAGATACATGGGTGCCTGAGTCTATGACGCTAACTATATACAAAGACACACACATTGTCTTAGTGAAGCCTCAGGAAGTCCTGGGAGGGTGATCCTATGACCTCCACTTCGCATTTGAGAATACCAAGGTCTAGACAGGTTGGGGCCTTGCCCATTCTCACCTCGTCTCCCTGCCACACACATGTAAAGGCCAAAGCTGGCATTTGAACCCAGGACCAAATGATTCTAGTCCGTGCTCTTTACCCCACCCACGCCGACTCGCTTATGGGAAGGAAGGGCTTATTCTTCTATCGCAGATGTCATACTGATTCCCCCTACCCAAGGAAAGAAATTACCAGAAAGCCTGGCAACTCTGAGCTCAGGGTTCCACAGGCTGAAGTCTGGCTCACGGGCTTACAGATTAGTGCTAACCCACCCTGCTAACACCTCAGCCGGCCCGGCAGCATCCAGGGGTCCCTGGGATCTCCTTGTCCTATTTATTTGCATATTGTGATGGAAGGATGCAAGAAGGACTCCACACACTTGGCTAGTTTCAGCACTGGCTTCTCATTCCTGTCTGGATAGTTACCACTAATTTAGTTTATCTGTGTCTCCGTGAGCTTATTTGGAAAACATGGAACACTGCTTACGGAAAATTAAGCTTCATTTTCTTTAAGCATTCAGCCAATAGTGCAGGAAATGGTGATTTGGAGGTAACTGGCTTATGCGTATGTAAACATGATACATTTAGCAAATTATGTAGACTTCACACTTCAGAGCATTGAAGAAAACAAAGGTACCTTCCAAGAAAGCTTTAGTGCAATAGAGCCATTCTGAAAGGAACAGAATTATTGGTTTGTAAGAATAGTTGAACTCAGATACAAATGGAAAATAATGATTTACACTGTGGAGCAGGGGGTGGGCATAAGCAGAATTTGAACAGGTCTAATTTGAAGTGGTGTTAAGGTGTCTCTAAGGACTTCAGAAGAATTATAGCCCATGGCGTGCTTTGAGATTGAATTCATGGTATGATGAGGTCGTGCATTTCAAACTGAGTTCCACTGTGACTCCTCACGTTTCACACAATCTCCCAGCGTATGTTTTTCTCTTTGAACCTACAGAGAGAATTCTAGGTGTACCTTTAGCTCAAAAAGAATTGCAAGAGTTAAAGCATCCCTCAAACCGATTATCTTTTCTATTCTCCACTAAGACCTATTGCCTAAGTCCCTTCTAGTATCTCATCAGTAATTAATTGCACTGAAAATTTAACGTATCACTCCACACAGGGCAACCTTACAAGCCAGCACTGCGGATTTCAGAACTCCTAAACAGGGCAGGTTAGAGTGCCTGAACTTGAGGGTTTCCAACCTGCAGACCAAAGTGGAGGTGCTGCATGTGTCTTCAGGCACTGCCTCCAAGGGACCCACTAACTTGCAGGGCCCAAACAGCCCACCATTGACTGTAAGAGACAAAGTCACCAGGGCAGCTTGGCTGCGTTGCTTTCATCAATACTAACACCAGTAGTGATACTAATGTCCCAAGAGCTGCCATATATTAAATACCTACTATTGCCGAGAACCATAAGAGCACCTTGCCTTCATTTAATCCTGGTGATAACTCATCAAAATCGTTACTATTACTTCTCTCTTACTGATAGAAATAGGTTAGGGAGGTTAAGTGACTTCTTTTCTGGCTGCCACTGAGTGCTTAGGATATGACAGGTGCTATACACACAAACATGACCTCACTGAATCATCACCCCAACTCTCTACGAGGTGGGGAGTTTCATTAATATCCATTTCCCAAGCTGTGAACCAGAAGGAAGTTACATTACATGTCTCAAGTCAAGCTAACAAAGGGTAGAGCCAGCAATCACATTCAGGTCACAGCCACAGCCATGTCTGTCCCACTGTGTGCTGCATTCTTACCATTTGAAGAGTTCCCCATTGCCGGAAAAGGAGGAAGAGCGGGTGAAGGAGCATCTTGAGCTTGCGGAAGTCATGCTGGTCTCTGGTACCCCATGCTCCCCCTCCCATCCTCTCCCCCGACCCCTGACAACATGCTCCCAAACACACATACCCCATCCCCATTCCAAGTGATAGACTTGTAAATCTCTGCAAGAACCCTTTGAGGAAGGCACTATTATCATTACCATTTTATGGCTGTAGAGACTGAGGCTTGAAGAAGTTACATAAACGCCACAAAGCCAGTGACACGTTAGGCAGCAGGGTCAGGGTCTGCACAGAGGCTGTCTGACTCTGATCCTGTACCCTCAGCCAGGAGGCCACAAAAAAGTCAATCTAATCATTAGAGACATGGTATGGATGGCCCAAGAGTCAGTTCTAACTAGGGTTCTGGCTCAGGAGGAAGAACGCACACTGAAAATTATGACCCTTTAGCAGATTTTATATGAGACTTAAGCAAGCACAGATGGCTACAAAGATTTCGTTGTATTCTTACCAACAACTACAGTGGTTACAACACACACACAACCTAGAAACAAATGTCCAATAATAGGGATTAAGTTATGGTTCACAAATATGCTAGAAAACTGAGAAGCCATTAAAAAATATGACAAAGAAGGATATTATGACGTACAAAATGTTTACAATATATTAAGTGAAATAAAAGCAGAATACTAAGGTATTTATGGACTGATCCCACTATTGTAACACAAAATGGGTAGTGTAGTGAGTCATGTAGAGAGTCAGAGAGACAGACAGAGACAGTCAGAGATGGGAAAATATAAAATAAAAGACTAAAAATGGGTCTGTTATGTGGGAGGTTTCTCTATTGTGTTTCTGTCTTTTGCCTGTTGATGTTGTCTAATTGTTTACAATCAACAAATGTCCATTATTTTGTGATTTTTTTAAAGTTTTTTAGGCCTAAGATAAATACAGTCCATTGAGGCTCCAAAAAGATTGCTGGAGACCAGAGCACCACTTTCCAGAGTTTGGAGTGCATGGATGTTCCCAGAAAAGAGTGTCATGGAGAAATTCATTTGGCAAACATTCTATTTATCGTTGGTGATTTGCAGTGCAGGGTCTCATGTTAAGGAGCTGGAGGAATCAGGCTCCCTGACTTCAGACTGTACTACAAAGCTGCAGTAATCAAAACAATATGGTACTGGCGCAAAACAGAAATATAGATCAGTGGAACAGGATAGAAAGCCCAGAGATAAACCCAAGCACCTATGGTCGCCTAATCTATGACAAAGGAGGCAAGAATATACAATGGAGAAAAGCCATTCTCCTCAATAAGTGGTGCTGGGAAAACTGGACAGCTACATGTAAAAGAATGAAATTAGGACACTCCCTAACACCATACACAAAAATAAACTCAAAATGGATTAAAGACCTAAAGGTAAGTTTGGATACTATAAAGCTCTTAGAGGGAAATATAGGGAGGACACTCTTTGACATAAATCACAGCAAGATCTTTTTTGATCCACCTCCTAGAGTAATGAAAATTAAAACAAAAATAAACAAATGGGACCTAATGAAACTTAGAAGCTTTTGCACAGCAAAGGAAACCATAAACAAGACGAAAAGACAACCCACAGAGTGGGAGAAAATATTTGCCGACAAAGCAACTGACAAGGGATCAATCTCCAAAATATACAAGCAGCTCATGCAGCTCAATATCAAAAAAACAAACAACCCAATCAAAACATGGGTGGAAGATCTAAATAGCCATTTCTCCAAAGAAGACATACAGATGGCTAAAAAGCACATGAAAAGATGTTCAACATCACTTATCATTAGAGAAATGCTAATCAAAACTACAATGAGGTATCACCTCACACCGGCCAGAATGGACATCATCAAAAAGTCTACAAACAGTAAATGCTGGAGAAGGTGTGGAGAGAAGGGAACTGTCCTACACTGTCCGTGGGAATGTAAATTGGTAAAGCTGCTATGGAGAACAGTATGTAAGTTCCTTAAAAAAACTAAAAATAGAGCTACCATGTGATCCAGCAATCCCACTCCTGGGCATATATCCGGAGAAAACCATACTTCGAAAAGACACATGCACCCCAATGTTCATTGCAGCACTATTTATAATAGCCAGGGCATGGAAGCAACCTAAATGTCCATCAACAGAGGAATGGATCAAGAAGGTGTGGTACATATATACAATGGACCATTACTCAGCCATGAAAAAGAACAAAATAATGCCATTTGCAGCAACATGGATGGACCTAGAGATTGTCACACTGAGTTAAGTAAGTCAGACAGAGAAAGACAAATACCGCATGATATCGCTTACATGTGGAATCTAAAAAAAAGGGTACAAATGAACTTATCTACCAAGCAGAAATAGAATTACAGATGTAGATAACAAACTTATGGTTACCAGTGGGTGAGGGGAGGGGAGGAATAAATTAGGAGATGGGGATTGACATATACACACTACTATGTTTAAAATAGATAACCAACAAGGACCTACTGTGCAGCACAGGGAACTCTGCTCAATACTCTGTAATGACCTATATGGGAAAAGAATCTAAAAAAGAGTGGATACATGTATTTGTATAACTGATTCACTTTGCTGTACACCTGACACTAACACAACACTGTAAATCAACTACACTCCAATAAAATTTTTTTTTAAAATAAAGAGAGTTTATTTAAATTTAGCCTGGAAGTTCCTCAACTCTTCTGGCCACAGAACACTTCTTTTTGTGTGCAGGACACCATTACTATCTAGCAGCTCAGAGGAACACAGTTTGGAAAATGTTTGCCTACGATTGTTATTTACTCATCTCTACAACCTACTCATGGTCCAGATATCAGCCTCCCCATCCCAGGCATCCCCTTTCTCTAACACCTGTGACACTAATGGACGTTTTCCTTTAAGTGTCCCCCATACTTTCAGAATTTAAGTGAAAAAAGAAGAAATATTCTAATTTCCTTAAGACATGGGACACCTGGACCTGTAGACATTATCTGAAGTCAAAATATTTTGGGATGCATGAAATGCTGTTTTTTTTGTTTTGTTTTGTTTTGTTTTAATGCTGCTGCTGTTAACACCTGTGTTATCACTGAGTATATACTTGTTTTGGAGAACTTGTTTGGAGCCGTATCAGCAAGCTTTCGTACCCTTCAGAGGAGATCGGCAGGTGGCTGAGACAGCAGTGGCCAGATCCGGGGGCACAGCGTGCAGCAGGGTGGGAGTGATGGCTCTGATCATAAGGCTTCCTTGTTGAACCAAGTTTTCCTTGGCCTCGTGGTGCCCAGTGGTGGTGTGGCCTAAGGACATTCCTCATACTCCATGCGTGTGGGTCTCAGGGCATCAATATTTGGGGACTTATTGGAAATGTGGCCTCAGACATAATTTACCAGCTAGTGAAGCCTGCAGTGTCAAGATTATAAGTGCCCAAGATAGAGAGAGAGGAGAGAGACCCTCTTAGCTCCCTGAACTCTACTGGAAAGGTGACGCTCTGTGTCAATACGCCTAAGCCCATCACCCATAATGAAATATGTACATAGCTAAGACTCATTAATCCCATTTTCTATCTCAAGGGATATAAAAATCTTGAGAGGAACAAATTCCTGAGAGGGTCAGGATACATCCTCTTTTATTTAGCTTGTTTTCCTTTTTAAATCCTGTGTAATGATATGAAAACCCCCAATGACTGTGACAGAAACCACCCATTTCTCTGACTGACAGGAGTTATTCTGGAGGCGGCGAGGGTCTCTCCCAAGACAGCTTGGCAGAGGGAAGAGGCAAAGGCCAAATCGTTTGGAGGTGACTTCCCCAAGACAGATGGTTGTGATGCTGGGAAATTAGGCTGGGGCTGATTCAAAAAGTCTTTTGGGGTAAAAGTCAATTCTAAAAGACTCAATTTTCCACTTTCACCAAGGGGCGGCTTAAGTACCTGTGGAGAAGAGTTTATAGTGTGGTTATCACGTTCGTCTTGGGAAAGACATCAGTGTGCTTTTTTTTTTTTTTAACATCTTTATTGGAGTATAATTGCTTTACAATGGTGTGTTAATTTCTGCTTTATAACAAAATGAATCAGCTATACATATACATATGTCCCCATATCTCCTCCCTCTTGCGTCTCCCTCCCTCCCACCCTCCCTATCCCACCCCTCTAGGTGGTCACAAAGCACGGAGCTGATCTCCCTGTGCTATGCGGCTGCTTCCCCCTAGCTATCTGTTTTACGTTTGGTAGTATATATAAGTCCATGCCACTCTCTCACTCTGTCCCAGCTTACCCTTCTCCCTCCCTGTGTCCTCAAGTCCATTCTCTACGTCTGCATCTTCATTGCTGTCCTGCCCCTAGGTTCTTCAGAACCATTTTTAGAGCAGGGATTCAGGGGCTAGTATCGGTAACGCTCACATTCACGTCAGGGCCCCTTTCCCTCCGAGAGTCTCCCCTCCCAAACAGAAGGCTCAAGGAGCCCAAAGACCTGCTGGGAAGAACAGTCGGAGCCCGAAGAGATCCTGCTTCTGATGCCGTCACCCCCTTGCCGGGTCTCAATGGGGAGGGCAAAGGGGGTCTGCTTAGCTGTGTGCAGACATGTGAACGTAACAGACCACAGAGGGGCAGAGTCCCAGTTTATCCTCCCTCAGTCACACACCCACGAGTTGCCAGATTTATTCTGGGCCACGGGTGTGGTCCAGGCCTCTGGAGGCATAGGGGGAGAAGGAGACCCACAGTGGAACTGTCTCTTCATGCTACCAGGTCAGGACAGCATTTCAGAAGGGCCTGGCACTGGAGCACATGACGCTGAGCCTGCGAGCACAAGCCTTGAAGGGAATCCCACCAGGTCAGGGGGGTGTGGAGGGAAGGAGACAAAGCACGCACATCCTGGACTCAAGATTTGGAGTCTGAAGGATACTCTGAACGAAATGGCTAGAGTCCAGCAGGCCAAGGCTGCTGCTCAAAGGGAGGGAAGCTGGGGTGGGTGAGGGTATGGACTCAGGACACAGGTGCCCCTCTGCACCAACGCCACTCTGCTCTGCACAACCAGACCACTAACCAACACTTGTGTGTCTGTCCTGGGTCCTCTGCAGACATGAGCGTCACTAAGGAGCTGCTGTGCTCCTCCATGGGTTCTGAGACAGCACTCACGTGGACACCAGCAAAATGCTGTTTCCACCTCACACTCTGTCATAAAGAGGAAATGAAGGTCCCACAAAGCCTCAAGCATGAGCACAGCACGCGGCGGGTGTTGAAGACGTCAGGTATTTCCCAGATCACTCGCTCTCAGGCTCGCTCACTTAGGGCTCTTCACGAGCAAGGAGTCAAATAGCTGATACATTCTGAAGTTCAAATTCAAATGTATGTCTAAGATAAGCAGATTTAGAAATCAGTAGGAAACAGACTCATACCCAAAAGGCAGAACCCCAGATTATAAAGCCTTGGAAAAATCATATAGGTCAGCTTAATACCCACTAGTGTCTACTGGCTGTAATAGGAAGGAGTTACCTAGTTCTCATGTAGTTCTGACCACAGGGGTCTGGTGTGTTTTTCTAGACTTCTGGAAGGAAGCTAACTAACCAACCTTAGGGTTAAAAGTTAGGTCAAGGGGCTTCCCTGGTGGCGCAGTGGTTGAGAGTCCGCCTGCCGATGCAGGGGACACGGGTTCGTGCCCCGGTCCGGGAAGATCCCACATGCCGCGGAGGGGCTGGGCCCGTGAGCCATGGCCGCTGAGCCTGTGCATCCGGAGCCTGTGCTCCACAGTGGGAGAGGCCACAGCAGTGGGAGGCCCGCGGACCACAAAAAAAAAAAAGTTAGGTCAAGGAAAGCTTGCTCAGGAACACAATGAAGCTGCCTAGGACCCAAACCATTTGTGATATTTTAAAAGGACAAAAGACCCAGAAGTACCATCCCAATAGAGCCCCATGTAGACAGTATTGTGAGACTACCCCTGGGGAGGGCCAAGGGGGAGATCAAGAATGAGGGGGCTTAGTTCTGGGTCCAAGATTTGAACCAACTGTATGTGCTCAAGCACATCTTGGGTGCTGGAGAGCTGGGGCTTCTCCTGCCGACTCTCGCAAGTCCATCAGGCCATAAATCGTGCTGTGGCAGACACAGTGTCCCTCCCAGGTCCTCTTGGTTGGCATCACTGACTGGAGGAAGGAAGGACTGAGAAAAGAAGCCTCACAGCCAGAGGCTCTGCCTGAGCTGGCCTGTGATGGGCGCTCTTGAGTCTACCTGCTGTTCATGTGAAGGAAAGCTCGTCTCCACCAGGGTGAGGGTGACACAGAGTGAAAATGGCCAGAGGAGACTTCACTGTGGAGGTCGTCTCCCCGCCGGACCACAAGACCTTAGCGGCTCCAGGCAGCGTTATATTTCTGTCCCTCCCATGGCGCAACCTTGTTGCGGGAGGAGCTTAAGATACAGTTGCTACTGGTGACCCACTGAGGGAAGCCCAGGCTGCCATTGTTGTTTCTTTTCTGAGTCAAATTCCAAGGGAAACATTGAAAAAATCACAAAACTAGGATCAAATTTTCACATTAGGTTATTCCCAACACCTAGCTGTGTGTGTGTGTGTGTGTGTGTGTGTGTGTGTGTAAACAAATAATGTGTAAGGAGCTTCTTCACTCTAATAATTTTTTAAAAATGCATGATAAATATTGCAAGAATCTTTAGACAGAACCAAGAAACAGGATACATGACTGTGAAAACAGAATCTATTGACTGTGAAAACAGAATCTATTGACTATGAAAACAGTATCTATTCACTCTTTGTCTTAAGGAACACCATAACGGAATTACTCAACCAATGGCATCATCACATTTGTTACTTTGAAAGAAAAACAACAAAAAGTTAAGCCTCACCTCCCAATACACATCAATGTAAGTTTCATATGGATTAAAGGCTTAAGGTAAAAACAATTAACAGTACCAATTATTGCACAATAAATAAAGAAGGACTCTGCATATATCAAAGCAACAAAAGACTTTACAAAAGTGTTAATAAAGTGGAGGATAAAAATAAAAGGTTTCTGTTCATGAAAAGACTCACCATAGGCCCACACTATGGAAGAGAAACCTGTGGACAGCCAGCCTCAATCCTATCAAATTGGCATCAAAACAAGTTGAGCCTAAAACCTCTGCAAATTACAACTCAACTTAAAGGCCCCCAAAGCCTAGAAGGAAACCTCGAGCTTTCACTGGCCTGTGTCAGCTTCAACTTAAAGGTCTCCAGGGCCAATTTTACCCTCCAGGGGACATCTGGTAAAATCTGGAGACACTTTTGGTTGTCACAACTGCAAAAGTACTACTAGCATCTAGTGGGCAGAGGCCAGGGATGCTGTTAACATCCTAAAATGCACAGACGGCCCCACAACAAAGAATTAATCTGACCCAAAACGTCAGCAGCAACAAGGTTAAGAAGCCCTGGCCCAGAAGAGAAAAGGGAAGTACCTTGTGGTTTTCATGACTGACAGCAATGACTGCTCAGATGATATACAGGAAGAAATGGATACAGGTCCAAACCTCAGGACAATCAGTAGAAAACGGAAAAATCACAGGGTGAATTCCTACTCTGAAGTGCGTAAACCTTTATCTTGCAGTTTGCTTCTGCCTTTATTTCCTCTCACTTTATCCACTCCTTAGTGTACTTTATAGGGATCATGAATAACCACAACCCTTAGAAGGGTATAATGATAGCCTATTAAATATGTAGATATAATATATGGATCTGTACATCCAGAAAGGGCAAATAATGAGACAAGTCACCACCATTCTCCTGTCAATTAAAAACTCTAAGGGAATACTCTGTCTTCTCTCCCCACTGGTAACCACTAGTTTGTTCTCTATGTCTGTGAGTCTGCTTCTTTTTAGATATATTCACTAGTTTGTTGTAGTTTTTAGATTCCACATATAAGTGATATCGTACAGTATTTGTCTTTGTCTAACTTATTTCACTTAGCATAATACCCTCCAAGACCATCCATGTTATTGCAAACGGCAAAATTTCATTCTTTTTTATGGCTGAGTAGTATTCCATTGTATATCTTCTTTATCCATTCATCAATTGATGGACACTTAGGTTGCTTCCATATCTTGGCAATTGTAAATAATGCTTGGGGTGCATTATTTACATTGGGGTGCATGTATCTTTTCGAATTAGTGTTTTGAGGTTTTTTTCGGATGTATACCCAGGAGTGGAATTGCTAGATCATATGGTAGTTCTATTTTTAGTTTTTTTGAGAAACCTCCACAATGTTTTCCACAGTGGCTGCACCAATTTATATTCCCACTAACAGTGTACAAGGGTTCCCTTTTATTAGAATCTTTTTTGAATGTATATTTCACCTTACTCATAATTATTCCCCTTCTTTTTTCAAAATGTATACCTGAGTCATTTAAAAAATGAAATATTAAAAGAACCAAGTTTTTATAAGTGATATTTAAAAGACAAGTTGGCAAGCACTCTGAAAAAAGGCAGGGTCAATATTCTTAATATATAAAGATTTCTTTCAAATCAATAGGAAAGCCATTAAGAATGTAATTGAAAAATCGACAAAGGGTTATGAACAAATGCTCTAGTGAAAGAAGAAATACAAATGGCCAATAAGCACGCACAGAAAAAGCATTCTACTTCAATACTCATAAAAAATGTAAATGGAAATAACAGTGAAATACTAGAGTATACTTATAAAATTGGCAAACATTAAAAATATAATTGCTACTCCTACACTGCTGGGGTGGAATGTGAGTGTAAATGATCCAATCTTGCAAATCATTTTGATTATGGGTAATTTTTAAAAGAAATAACTGGTTTCTAATTATAAATACTATGTAGATGGTCCCCAACTTACAATGGTTCGACTTAACGACTTTTCAACTTTATGATGGTACGAAAGCAGTACACGTTCAGTAGAAACCATATGTCAACGTTTGAGTTTTGATCTTCTCCAGGGCAAGTTATCTGTGGTATGATACCCTCTCATGATACTGGGCAGCGGCAGCGAGGCGCAGCTCCCAGTTAGCCACGTGATTATGGGGGTAAACAACCCATAAACTTACAACCATTCTGCACCCTTACAACCACTGTGTTTCTCACTTTAAGTACAGTATTCAATAAATTACATAGGGGGCTTCCCTGGTGGCGCAGTGGTTGAGAGTCCGCCTGCCAATGCAGGCGACACGGGTTCATGCCCCGGTCCGGGAAGATCCCACGTGCCACGGAGCGGCTAGGCCCGTGAGCCATGGCCGCTGAGCCTGTGCGTCCGGAGCCTGTGCTCCGCAGCGGGAGAGGCCACAACAGTGAGAGGCCCGCGTACCGCAAAAAAAAAATTCTGAAGTGCAAAGCGGGGTGATGGGCAAAGAAAAAGGCAAATATGTGGGTAAAAGTAAATAACTATTAACTGTATAAAACAATGATAACATCTTGGAAGTACAAAGAATGTAGAACTCAAACACATACCAACAATAGCAAATAAGTTGGAGTAGAAATACCCTAAGGTTCTTCCTAGTATTGCCTGGGAGGGGGGCAAAGATACTGATCAACATCATAAAGTATGATGTCAAAATTTCTGGATTAATCACTAAACGAATAGAAACAGAGTGACTAGCTTCAAAACCAATGGACCAAATAAAAAAATAGAATTAGAAAAAAATAATCCAAAAGAAGACAAAGGGGAAAAAGAAAAAGAATCATGGAAAAGGCAAAATTAAAAGCAGAAAATATTAAAGAGAATTGAACTATTGTAAATATATGTGCTTTGAATGCTTTAGTTAAGATAAAGGTTGTAACACAAAGTGAAAAATAAAACCCAGCTGTCTGCTGTTAACAGACAACTAAGACCAAAAGACAAAGAATGGCTGAATGCAAAAGGACCAAAAAAGGTATCCTGGGCTCATACTAACTCAGAGAGCTTATGTAACTACAGCATTAGAATTGTTGGAATCCTGACATCAGAATTCTTAAATTATCAAAATTTAAAGCAGAAGGACTACTGAAAATTGAGTCAAAACACAATGATAAGAGTTTCACATCACTAGGAAAGCAGTCTTCCTAAACACGCCTGCAGCTAATATTACAAAAGGCAATCCAGGTGTACTGAACACTAAAGTATCAAAGAAAACACGGCGAAGCATTCAGAAGAAACTATAAGAGAATATATTTATTTACAACCTCAAGGTCGGGAAGGATTTTTTAGGATAAGACACAAAAGTGCAAACAACAGGAAAAGTTAAAAAAATTGACAGTTTTAAATGAACAATTTCTATGTATTAAAAAACACCACAAAGAAAGTTAGAAGAAGCAGCCCACAACCTGGGAAGAGGATATTTGGAGCACATAAGTGAAAAAAGGTTAGTGTCCAGAAAAGAATAGAATAATAATACTCCTATAAGTAAGAAGACGACACCTCAGTACAAAAATCAACAAAAAGCTTGAACAGGAAGTTAATAAGAAAACTAGAATGAACAATAAATATAAGAAAAGATATTCATACACGCCAAAGAAAACCACAAAACGACACCACTTTATACCCATCAGGTTGACAAATGTTTAAAACACACACACACACACAGAACCAGAACTTTCATATGCTGACAGTACAAATGTAAACAGAACAATCACTGTGGAACAAAATTTGGCATTTCTAATAAAGTTGAAAGCAAGCATTTGTTATACCTCAAAATTTCATTCCTAGGTATATACCCTGGGGAATGTTTGCACATGTATACCTGGAGACGTGTAAGAATGTTAATATTAGCATTGTTTATGATAGAAAAAGTGGAAAATGACATGTCCATCAAACGATAGACTATGTTACTGTTCACAATGTTGAATACTATATAACAGTGAATGTGACTGAAATCCAGCTATTTGCAACAACACAGATAAGTCTCAAGAACAGGGGCTTCCCTGGTGGCGCAGTGGTTAAGAATCTGCCTGCCAAGGCAGGGGACACAGGTTCGAGCCCTGGTCTGGGAAGATCCCACATGCTTGGAGCAACTAAGCCCATGTGCCAGAACTACTGAGTCTGTGCTCGAGAGCCCAAGTGCCACAACTACTGAAGCCCAAGTGCCTAGAGCCTGTGCTCCACAACAAAGAGAAGCCACCGTGATGAGAAGCCTGTGCACCGCAATGAAGAGTAGCCCCCGCTCGCTGCAACTAGAGAAAGCCAGCGCGCAGCAACAAAGACCCAACGTAGCCAAAAATAAATAAATTAAAAAAAAAATCTCAAGAACACAGCATTTCGTGAAAGTATATAGTATGATTCCGACTATGAAAACGTTCTGAAGCAAGCAAAACTAGTGAAACAAAATGTCATTAAGGGATGCAAATATGGGCCAAACTATAAAGAAACAATGTAGCAATAAACACAGAAGTCAGGATAATGGTTACCTTAAAGTGGGGAGGGAAGGGGATGTCATGGGTGACTTGAAAGTTAAGGGCAATGATTTATTGCTCACTGTTGCTGTCTTTGTATTGTTAACCATTTATCCTTTTATGTGTTTCATAGATTAAAAATGATTATTTTATATTAAATAAAAATAATTCTAAAATGAAAAATAGTAAGTATGCTAGTTTAAAATGTTTATTCATTAAGGGAGGTCTGGCCTAACCCTATTCACAACAATATGGTAACCATGAGAGAACATCCGTCTGTGAACTAGAAAATACCAAAATGGAACATGACATGGCCCCCTGCAGTGGCATCTTGAAAAGAAACTCCGGTAGCCATTGCTCAAGAGCCACTAGGGACAGATTTGGGGGCCGGACGTGATCGGCCAAGAGCTGCTGTACTTCTAAAGTCTGCAACAGACAATGTGTGCCCCGAAATAATCGACATGAAAAGTGTGACTCACATACCAGACAGTGCCTAGAAGAATAGTTTAGAAAATGAGAAAGTGTGCTACCGACAGAGAAAAGGCACAATGAGGAAGACATCCTGTCATCCGCAATGCAGTGCCCAGACATGTTCAATACCCTAATTATAACACAGGAGAAAAAAGGCTAATTCTTTGTCATCCTAAGGGATGTTCATCCCCTGTCTGTCCCTTCACCCTGTCTGCTCTCACAGAAATGAAGGAGAACAAGGCTGATTTGGCTATTTTAAAAGATGGCTCCCAAAATACACTGAGTATCGTAAGCAGGAAATGCTTCTATAGAACGATGCAAATACAGGTAGTAAAATTCACATAACCAGGGCTTCCCTGGTGGTGCAGTGGTTAAGAATCCGCCTGCCAATGAAGGGGACATGGGTTCAAGCCCTGGTCCGGGAAGATCCCAAATGCCATAGGGCAACTAAGCCCGTGTGCCACAACTACTGAGCCTGCGCTCTAGAGCCTGCAAGTCACAACTACTGAGCCCGCAAGCCTAGAGCCCGTGCTCCGCAACAAGAGAAGCCACCATAATGAGAAACCTGTGCACTGCAACGAAGAGTAGCCCCTGCTCATCGCAACTACAGAAAGCCCATGCACAGCAATGAAGACCCAACTCAGCCAGAAATAAATAAATAAAATAAATTAGAAAATAAAATAAAATTCACACAACCATAGCAGGCTACATGGTGAAATTGTATCTAATTAGCAAATGTCAATATACTACCCCTTGCTAACTCTAACACTTGCATCCTTGGCTATTTCAGGAAGTCTACAGAAGATTCCGTCAGACATGCGACCCAACAGCGTGTATTTCCTATTAAGTCTCTTTATATTAATAAGGTAGCTTCTCTCTGAAATTCAAGGGGCAGGAAACTCCTTAAATGACAGGAAAGCAAACTTTGGCTTTTGAGCAGCAAAATTCAACAGCATAGCCAGCGTTACTCTGATAAGACTAGCATAGAATGAGGGAAGGTGACGAGGGTGACAGGTGTAATTAAAATTATGTTCAGCTGCTGATCTGCCAGACAGATAAATTTCATAAGCACTAAATTGCATCAGTTTACTGAAAAAAGTTACAATTGACTGCTCGTTTTTGTTGAATACAACATTGATTTAAAGCTGGGATCCTGGAACTTCACTGTGATTAATGAAATCTCACCAGGTCTTTGGAATAAAAACAGCACCAACCTTTGACCCATAGAAATGTTTAAGGTATTAATGCAAATCATGTGAGAAAAATGCCCTGGTTATTGCTGTCCACTCCACTGTTACTCTACAATTTGGACACCTTAATCATGAAAGCTAATCTCCTCTTTTAGTATAAAGCAATTCCTAGGAAGGGGGCCACCTGGCATGTAAGAAAAGTAGGAGAACCAGAAAGCTAGGCAGGGAAAAGAAAAAGATTGAATAGCCAGTGACGTCATGATATGTCAGTCATCCCTACTATGCAGGTGATGTAAGACTAGAGGCAACAGAGGTGAGATAGCCTGGAAGCAGGATCTAACAAGCCCAACAGTAGTGGGAAAGAAACCTACACTTACAGTATTTGCTACATACTAATACCCCTGCTCACATCACTCCCTTTCAATTCATTCATTCAACAATTAATCAACAGATATTTCATGACCATCTATTATATTCTAGTGACTGTTCTATGTACACAATACACAGTCCCTGTCCTCAAATACAAGAAGAACAATCAGATGAAGAGGAAATTCCAAAACTGAATAAAAAGTGCTACAAAGGGTACCATGAGACAACTATTCTCCCATTTTACCGATAATAAAACTGAGGTTCAGAGAGGTTAGCCCTGGTCAGCAATAGAACCTAGGTTGCAATCCACATCTGTCTAGCTCCAAACCTGTGATATTCCCACTCTATCATGAGCTTCCTTCTAGGTGCAGGAGGGGAGGGAGAAGAAACTGTTGAAGGCAGCTGGGGAGATGGTACCCCTACTTGGGGCTACATGGCCAATGAAAACTGGGCTCAAGGAATCATCTATAAAGAATAGGTGAGGAAGCTGGCTTGAGAAATGGTAAAACAATTGCTAAACAGAAAATGTGCAGAGACACATATATGAAAGAGGTGCATTTCTACATGCCTGAGGTAATCTAGCTCCCATGCTGGACATCAAAGGGAGCAGGAATGGCCTGAGCACAGAACCACGTAAGAAAGAACATCCATGCTCAGTGTGGTAGGGACCAGGACAGGAACAACTCCACCAAGAGGAGGGAAGATGAGACTATTGTGATGGTCGACTTTATGTGTCAACTTGGCTAGGCCATGGCATGCAGATATCTGGTCAAATATTACACTAGATGCTTCTGTGAAGGTACTTTTCTAGATGAATTAACATGTAAATCAGTAGACTTTGAGTAAAGCAGATTACCCTCTGTAACGTGGGTGGGGCTCATCCAATTAGTTGAAGGCCTGACCAGAGCAAAGACTGACCTTCTCTGAAAAAGAAGAGGAATTCTGCCAGCAAACTGTCTTTGGACTTGAACCACTGTATCAACTCTTCCTGAGTCTCCAGCCTACCTGTCTACCTTGCAGATTTTGGCCTTGTCCACCTCTGCAATTGCATGAGCCAATTCCTTAAAATCCATCCATCCATCAATCTCTCCCTAGATATATGCACACACACACACACACACACACAAAATCCATCCTGTCTGTTTCTCTGGACAACCCTAATACAATCACATTAAATTATGGAACTAGGAAACCAGCTCCACGGCCCAGAGAATCCCACCACACCACACCTGGTACAGGATAACTCTGCCTCCCACGTGCTGGTCTGAGTAGCTGGGCCTATTACCCCCACAAAATTCATGGGAAGCAAAGAGGATCAGCAGACTGAAGGGCTCAGTGGACTTTTTCAAGGTGAATAATTTATTCATTCATTTGATAGATATTTATTGAATGCCTACTATGTGCCATGCTCTGTGTTAGGGGCTGGAGAATCTGGACTCTGACTGGTACACAGTAGCCACTCAATAAAGACCTACTGAATAAGTAAAACCTTCACTCTAAAAAAATTAAACTTACTTTTTTTTTTTTTTGCGGTCCACGGGCCTCCCACTGCTGTGGCCTCTCCCACTGCAAAGCACAGGCTCCGGATGCGCAGGCTCAGCGGCCATGGATCACGGGCCCAGCCGCTCCGCGGCATGTGGGATCTTCCCGGACCGGGGCACGAACCCGTGTTCCCTGCATCGGCAGGCGGACTCTCAACCACTGCGCTACCAGGGAAGCCCTAAACTTACTTATTTTTATGATTGTTACATTTTAAAAAGAACTCCAAACCCAGGTGACTAAATCCAGAACTCAGGTCAAGATACCACGAGGGCAAGGATCCAGTACAGGCTAGGGTGACAGTGGCAAGAATTCGTAATGAGAGGAGAAGTGTTCTGGGACCCTCCTTCACAATCTGGAGGTTTTCTCCTTGAGCACTTTTTATCTTTCAAACTTGATTCTATAATTACTGGAAATGTGTGTGTGTCAGAGAGACTATGCCTTTAGAGACAAATGGGCCCCAATTTACACAAATAATGTACTTATCAAAAGCTCTAAGGCCAGTCTTATATAAATTCAACGCTCATAAAAATGTTCTAGGTTAAAGGACCCCCCCAAGGTTGATTCTTTTGCAGAGCCAACCATCACTTCCTAGAGTGGTACTAATAGAACTTTCTGTGGCAACAGAAATGTTCTATAGGACTTCCCTGGTGGCACAGTGGTTAAGAATCCGCCTGCCAATGCAGGGGACATGGGTTCGAGCCCTGGTCCGGGAAGATCCCACATGCCACAGAGTAACTAAGCCCGGGCACCACAACTACTGAGCCAGTGAGCCACAACTACTGAAGCCTGTGCACCTAGAGCCCGTGCTCCTCAACAAGAGAAGCCACCGCAATGAGAAGCCTGTGCACCGCAACGAAGAGTAGCCCCCGCTCACCATGACTAAAGAAAGCCTGCACGCAGGAACGAAGAAACAATGTAGCCGAAAAAAAAAAAAGATAAATTAAAACAAAAAAACTTCTGTATCATAGTATCCAATATGGTAGCCACTTGTCAAGTGGATCGCTGGAAATGTGGCTAATGTGACCAAGCAATCAAACTTCTAGTACTGAATTTAAATTCATTTTAATAGCCATATGTGGATGGTAGCTATCATATTGGACAGCACAGCCCCAGACTATCAGGAGAAAGCTGTTACAGGGTATTTTAACAGATAATAGGGCTATCCAGGCATGGGGACACCTCTTCCATCAACCCTATTACTGCCAGACTGGCTCCTCAGTAGTCTGGCTGTGATCTCCCCTCCGGCCCTGGTACCCACCACTGCTCTGTGGCCCTCATTCTCTTCTGCACGTGAGCAGGCATGGAGCTAAACCTCAACGGAATCTTGTGGCTGCCCCCTACTGAAAAGCCTGCTGAGCAAGGAACTGATAAGGGTGATGGGAGGGACCACAGGGTCGATGACGGGAGAGTGATGTCTATGAAGCTCTATGGTCGGAATAAACGTATCACCCTAAACGCCTGTCTCCTTCCGATTGTAGGAAGTCAACTTTCCCATTTTCCCCAAAATGCGATGGCGGAAGGGGAGGGGATTTTTCTACCTCAGGGTACCCACACCCCCTTCGCTCCTCTCTTTAAGTCAGGATGACTCTGACACATCAGAGGGTCCAGTTGTCAAAGGAGACTTGTCCCCATTTCAGAGCTGTGAGTCTCCTCCGTGGGAGGCAAGCTGCCTTCCCAGGAACAGAGGTGACAGGCTGAGTGAGTGGCAATTACAGGGAGAGGACGCGTGTTCTCTGACCATGTGAAACAGAGTAGAAAAATAATCTCAGCCAGACTCTCACTGGGCAAAATGCTATGTCCCAGAGGAAATGTAATTCATACCACTACCACTTGCTGACTCTAAATGACGGCAAACGTGACCTAGCAGAGAATGTTCACACAGCCGGCGTGGCAGCACGGGGCTGGTGGTTTTCAGTGTGGTCACAAACATAGTCAGGGGCACCTTTGAGCAGCGGGAGGCCCTTGAGGTTTCTCCCAGCTTTCTGGGGACACCAAGAGATAATGTATGTGTCAGTGGGGATGTAATACCTGGGGGTGGGTTTCATATCCAATACCACTGCTTAAGGTAGCAAGTCTGCAGAAGGGTCACAGGGTAGGAAGGACAGTGAGGTATGTGTCTCACACCTACCCACCCACGCAAGGGCTCTCTAGAAATGAAACTGACCTCAGAGAGGTGAATGACAGAATCGATGCCCAAGGGAACACACGCAAAACCTCCTCCAGAGACTCAACTCTAGAATGAAAGACTCAGTGGTAATTCGTAACTGATTTAAAGACAGTGACACAGCCAGACAGGCGATGTGTCATTCAGCAAAAGAAATGGTGAGTGGAGAACCAAGAAGAAAATAAGAGTTTGAGAGGCAAGTATGGGCAGTGCCCATTGAAACTCTCCCTGAAGGATCCATGGTACATGGATGGTCATGTAAGACTAATCCTATAAGAAGAGCTAAGAATCCATCAAGGTATCTTAGCTGGAGTGTGGGTGGGGACGTTGGCTTCTTACCATCAACTAAATCCCGTTCCTCCCATTCCGTGCTCAATTCACAAGCACTGATTATAATCTGGCTCTCAGAGAGCTCTCCTAGAGGGAGAGAAGGGCTGACCTGGGGTGTGCCTATCCCAGTCCCCACGTACCTGACAATGGGCTGGACGTGATAAGCTATCTTGTTTGGGGTTTATACAATGGTCTCTTGGGAATTTGGTTAATGTGCTCTCATACCACTCTCAAAGAGAAAACGAAATCTAGTTTCAGATCTGTGAAACCAAGGTCCAAACAGATCCAGAACGTGGCCAGTGTGTTGAAGTAAAAGCCAACTTGCACGATCTTTGGTCATAACCAACCATAGGTTTCCTTAACGGTAAACGTATATGACTGTACCGTAATGATAATAGCTGTTATTTATTATCTACTCTGCACCAGATACTTTAAATCATCACCTTGACTGATCCTTAAAACAGCACTGATGAAATAAGGTTTATTTCCCAACTTTATATGCTAGGAAACGGAGACCCAGAGAAGATGAGTCATGAGCCCGAGAGCTGGGATTAGGCTGTGGGTCTAGCTGACTCCAAAGCCCTTGCACACCTGACTGCAGCAGTGATTTTCAAGCTTACTTTGGCACAGAGGTCAGAGATCACGCTAAAGGGGCAAAAGGTGGAGACCAAGAAGAGACCACATTTATTAGCTTCCACAAAAAAACGCGCTAAAGGAAGTCTGGTTTTTTTTTCTCCAAGCTGAATTGACCTGTTTGGTGCTGAAATTTGCCTCTCAGAGGAAGCAGTTAAGAAGAGAAGGGGGGCTTCCCTGGTGGCGCAGTGGTTGAGAGTCCGCCTGCCGATGCAGGGGACACGGGTTCGTGCCCCGGTCCGGGAAGATCCCACATGCCGCGGAGCGGCTGGGCCCGTGAGCCATGGCCGCTGAGCCTGCGCGTCCGGAGCCTGTGCTCCGCAACGGGAGAGACCACAGCAGTGAAAGGCCCGCGTACCGCAAAAAAAAAAAAAAAAATGAAGAGAAGGGGCACACATCCTCTAAAATAAGGTGCGCTAAGAAACTTCTGCCTGTTCATGAAAACATGTGCACTTACTAGGGGTCAAACACATCCTCTTTAAGATGGACTTGTATTCTGAGGGGTTTCCTTTAGTGAATTAACACACTGTATAGTAAACACCTCTCCTTTAGATTAAAGCTCTGGAAAGCAGGAACTGAAAGCCTAAAGCACAGCCTAGGACACTTAAAAAAGCATATGGGGCAGAGCGGTGGGTGAGTGGAGAAGGAGAGGAAGTAATGTCCTGCCACTCCAGGGGAGAGCAACCGAGAGCTCTTGGCCCTATGGCCATCCACCTACCACATTATGATTCCACAAACATTGATGGTTAGACAAATGACCAGTTTAAAGATCTGATCCAAGATGATTCAGCACAGCTTAATGAACCATTAGTGACTATGCCTCAGCAATTCAGTGCAAGAACAAAGATGTTTAACACAGCCTCTAAATACAAAGGACACCAACAGCAGTTCACACAAGAAGAACTATAGATCACCAAATAAAAAAGAAAAAGGGTGCAACCTCGCTAGTGATCAAAGGAATACCAACTAAAGTAAGAACTGATTTTGGGGGTGTCTGGCAAATAGGCCACATTAAAAAAAAAATTGTTTGTGTCTTTTAAAGCAATATTCAAGACTGGAAAGGATGTTAGCAAATGGCCAGTATGACAGACTATATGTTGGTACAGCATTTTGGGGTGGGTAAGTTGGGAGTATGGATCAAAAGACCTAAAATTATCTGTATCTTTGAATTTGTATTTTTATTAGAACCATTTATCCTATCAAAGATGTGTATGAAAACGTATGTATAAAGATGTTTATTCAGAATAGCACCAAAAAAACAAAGAACGAAAAAAAGGAGCCAACAGCTCAAACCAAGGGACTGGTTAGATACAGCATTTAACAATGCTACGCGGCCATCAATAACCAACTCCTCAAGAAGTTGATTTGGGAGATGTTTGTAACATACTTCAAAGTGACAAAAGCAGGTTTCAAAGCACTACCTAGAAAATCATTTGCGTTTTGTTAACAAAAATCCACATTTTCTCTATTTTTATCTATATTTTCTCTTCTCTATGTTCAAGCGTATATAGACTTATAAGATAAAATTTTATAGTTTTATTTTGAAAATAGCATAAGTCTCACAAATCAAACCAGCGGTAACCTCTGACGCTTACGTGGGACCTCATCCTGTCTCCGTGCTCTCTGTCCATCCCCCACGGTAGCCCTGGTTTGGAAAGAGATGAAATGACTTGTCCGTGCTTTCTACTAACTAAACCCCAGAGCTGGCCTCACACTCAACTCCCTCGCTTCAAGAGTACAATTCTCTTCATGACACTAGAGCTGGGTTTACCCTTAACCGGTACCAATTTCCAAAATTCATCAGATCTCACAGTGAGCTTCTCAGAGTTCACATAACCCAACTGCATTTGAAAATGGCAAATGTAATTATGCCATGTGCCTAGACGTAAGTATTCCCCAATGGGAGAACCCAGCAGCTACCATATGTTTTAAATTCTAATTCTCCCCAAAGAATTTTTTTAAAATTATAACATGTTCCGTAATGAAGAGTTTTGTTTCGTAAGCGTTTTCCCCAGAATCATAAAAGCACATTCTTCCTTGTAAATTATACATGGCATAATTACAAAAAGATGGGCCATGCTTTGGGTCTCACTTCAAAGTGATTCCATTTTAAAGCGTTCCCTTTAATAAACACAAAACACGGCCTCCACTATGGAACTGTCCAGAATTAGTGAACTCTATTTTTAAGGGGTAGATACTAACCCTGGGATTAATATCAAGTCTTCAAAGCCTTGCTTTATTCTATAAAAATTCTTTTTATCATAATTATAAGATCAGGAATTAAGAGGGTTGTAAAAATGACAGTGGCAAGAACAATTAACAACTAGATAGCATACAGACCTAGCTTGTGGGTGAACTGTCAAAGAGGAGTTTAGACTATATCAATATATACCATAATTTCTCCGGAGGAGAAATGATTTCTCTAGCTTTCTCTACATCTGTCCATCTCCGCACATACACTAAACATTTCTGGAAGGCCTGATACATGGTAAGAGCTCGACAAATGTTTGCTGGCTCGCTGTGAACACCAATGAGAAAAACCCCCCTCCCCTCACCCCCAGAAAAGTTTTATCCCAGATAGGCTAGGGTGGCTTCATGGGTTGAGAAGGGAAGAGAGTATTGCAAGGCTTGGGAACAAGACAAGTGAGAGTGAGAAACCAAGTTCAGGGGAAAGTGAGGTAATGAACTCGATTATACCAAAAGGGAGGGCCAGATGTTCCCCAAGGAGTGGTTTTAAGAGATTGGTCTGGAGGTGGGGTACGGCAGGGTGGGAAGGAGAAAAGCAGCAGCAGGACACCCTGTGAGCAGACACTGCAGTGAGGGAGGTGGGAGGGGATGCAGACCAAGGTGAAGTCAGTGGAAAAATGTGAAAAGATGTCAAATGAATAGAAGATGCGGACTAGCTAAACGTGGAGAAGATGGTACCGGTGAGAAAACCAAGGAAGGAGAGACCAGCACAATTCATGGAGAAGCCCAGCATTCCACTAAGGAGAAAGGAGAAGGGAGAAGAGTTTTCAGAAGGAAGAAGGCATGGAGGAGGGAGAGCCCAGGATTTAGCATCAGGACTGCTGCTGTGGGCCTGAGGACCAAACAGCAGGATTCGGAAGGGGTGAGTGGTGAGACAAGGAATGTGGTAAGTATACTCTACACAATGAAAGAGGAAGATGGAGGGCCATCAGGAATGAAGGAATTCTCCTCCCGTTCCTGAGGAGGAGGGATGGGTGGGCACCCAAAGAATCAAAAAGCTCAGGGCTTCCCTGGTGGCGCAGTGGTTGAGAGTCCGCCTGCCGATGCAGGGGACACGGGTTCGTGCCCCGGTCCGGGAAGATCCCACATGCCGCAGAGCGGCTGGGCCCGTGAGCCATGGCCACTGAGCCTGCGCGTCCGGAGCCTGTGCTCCGCAACGGGAGAGGCCACAGCAGTGAGAGGCCCGCGAGCCGTAAAAAGAAAAAACGCTCAGCTCTCACAGCCTCAGGGCAGCAACCTCAGGAGGCAGTCCACCTGGTAAAGGGACAGGGCAGGTAGAGAGGCAGGGCTGCAGCTGGGCTGACAGAAAAGGAGAGGAAGTGCCTTCTCCTCACTGCTCCTCCTGCGGGTCAAATCCGTTCTTCCTTCATTCTGGGGACTCACCGTGCACGCTGTCCTAGAGCCCCTCAGATGCGTGAAGGTGCTCCCCACCAGCCGCTCAGCGGACGCTTCTCCCTGGGCCTCACTGGCACGTGCTAATCCCTCCAGCCTCGGGTCAGGTGCCACTCCCGATGGAGGCCTCCGCCCCTGAGCACACGCAGCAGGGCCAGCTCCGCCCTCCTCCCTGCCAGGCACCCGGCACCTGACCTTCGGCGCTTCCCTTACACAGTTCCCACCCTCCCAACCAGTGATGTGTTCGATGGTCCTATCATGACTGTCCTCTCTCACATGAAGCTCCACGACAGCAGAGAGAGCTGTTCTTCTTTGCTCACTGTTACACCCTAGCGCCTAGCACAGTGGCTGGCCCCGAGTGGGCACTCAGGAAGCCCTTGTCAGGTAAACAACAGGGGAGATGGCTGGACTCCGATTGTTTATGTGCTACACTCTCTCCCACACAGGGGAGCACCGTCTCAGGTACCTGTGGTTCCCCAGGGCCCGGCCCCCGGGAGGTCCTCCCTAAGTGCTCGTCTGCTGATCGACTGCCTGTCTGGCTGGGGAGGGTGGTAACCCCCACGCAGGGCCTCAGTTCCCTGTTTGGCATCAGAACAGCTGGAGACCCTGAGTCCTTGGACCCTGTGATGATAAGGGACCTGTGAGAACAGAGTTCTTCCCAGGCTCAGCACCTTCTCCTAAGGGCCGGGCCCCACCGCGGGTGCAGGGAGACCGGGGAGAGTGAGACAGCTCCTGCCCTCAAGGAACTCTGGGCCTCGGGGGGGAGACACATGGAAACAGGGTGAAGAGTACCGCGAGAGTGTGTACAGCACCAACGCTGAGGGGAGACCGCTTCTGCTTAGGGAGAACTTCGCAGGTGCCGACCTCGCTGGAAGCGCTTCACAAAGACGGCCTCGTGCAGTTCCGTGCAGTACCCCTAAGAGAGCCAAGAGATGAGGGTCTCCACGGTGGGCTGTTAAAGCCCCTACAGGCAGCTGTTATAACAACGGCGACAGCAGATGGCATGACTGAGCATTTACTAGGGTCCAGGCCCGTATGAAGTATTTTACAGGCAGCATCTCATGGTTTTGTCACACTCCCATGAGCTAAGCATGATCATCACATACATTTTACAGCGGAGAGAGGTTAAAAGATTTGTCCAGGCTCAAAGCTCGGATGTCACAGAACTGGGGATGAAATCCAGGTGGGTGGGACTCCAGAGTGAACTATTCATCTGTAGTTAAGGAAGCATGCAGCCCCTGGAGGAACCACACGGTGATGACAGATCGATAGTTGAGAAAGGGCACTGCAGACCTGGCATCCAGGGCAGGGCTGGCACAGATGATGGGCATGGATGACGGGCAGCTGTCTTTTCCAGCTGACAAAGCTTAAGGACAATCAGGCAGCACAAAAAGGTAAGAGCAGGTGTCCAGAGAGGTCCAGGTGCAGGCCTGCACAGCCTCCTCTGTGGGGATGGGAAAGGGCAGAGACGGCTGCAGGTGGCTGGCCACCGTGAGTCCTTCCATATATGGCCTCTTTCCCTACAAGTCAGATCATAAGCAGCTCCTCAGACCCTGGGCCTGGCGTACAGAAGACTGCACACTTTAGCACCTGAATTTAAATCAGGCCAATTTTGTGCTATTCCTGCAGGTGTCTGTGCTGCAGCTTCTTTTTTCTCTCCCTCTGCCTACTGGAGAGGGAGAAAATGAGCAGCCCAGCAGCACCACTGCGTCAAGACCAGAGTCGGCTGCCGGCAGGGCAGCTCCCCCGGCCAGCGTGCTGTTAGTCTGAATCAGAGAAGACCTGGGGAAGACATGAGATCTTCACACTACCCAGAAAGCCACTTGCAAGCAGAGAAAGGGCACAGGTGCAGATACCTCTGCAAGGTGGCTGCCTTTCCAGAAGGAACGGGCAGATGGGGGAAAGGACGGCAAAACTGGAGCAGGGCAAATGTAGCTAGGAGGGGAAGGGGGTGAAGAGCCATGACCAGAGAGAACGCTCACCTGGGCCCTCCGCTCTCGGGAGCCTCTAGCCACTGCCCTACACGGCTGGCCTGTCTTGTTTACCACGCCCTAGGGGTGGGGCATCCAGCACCTGTGACTAGATGGCAGGGAAGCGCCCTGGCCCTCCCTTGTCACATGAATGAATCTTAACCAAGCCTTGCTGGTGAAAGCAGCTCTTTTGCCCCTTTCCTGTTTGTCCATTTCTGTTCCCCTCTAACCTTAAAAGAACCTAATTATAGGAATGAGATCACTAGGCAGTTTCACCTAACTCCTGACTTATGCTCTCCTGAATGCACACCATGCCTTGCCTAACCTGTTGATTCTATTCCTAGATTAAAAGAAGTGAATATGAAGGATTAAGGAGTTAAAGAATGACTAGCTCTCTACCCCCATCGGCCCCCTTAGCAAACCTGCAGGAAGATCACGCGGGCAAGACGACACCTGAAGAAAGAGTCAGCCAGTCTGCATGCAATGGAGGCTGGTGCAGAATCCAACCTCCTGCCTCGATGAGTCACTGAGCTTCTTTCCCCTTTTTCCCTTTAGAAACTGTCATGGCGGAGCGGACTCTTCGGAGTTGGTCTCAGGACATGAGTCTATCTTCTCCCTAGACTGCCGGCTTTTCTGATTAAAGCAACCTCCCTCTACTGATACTTGCCTCTTGATTACTGGCTTTTGAGTGGCAAGCAGCCGAACCTGAAGTTTGTTAACGCTGGGACCATGCCTCTCTCAAGCTGGGATGTTAGGGTGGGCCATGTGTCTGCGGGCACCTCAACCACAGTGCCTGGGTGACCACCCAATTCACCTTCCCTCTTTGGCTAAGCTCTACGAGGGTGGTAAGGACCATTCAGAACGGAAAGACCAATTGCTAGGGTGGGAGCAGGGCTGCACTTTCTCTCTGCTTGGATGCCCTGTATGTGTCAGATGCTGCTCTGTGCTGGGAATTAACCAGGGAACAAGACATGTGGAGCTTGCCCCAGGAAGCGCCCCCGCCAAGGATAAGGATGCAGAGCCTGGCAAGAAAGGAGGCCACCATGAGAATGCACCTGGGGGCAGGGCAGCGGGGGAGAGAAAGTTGGGCTTATGTAAGAAATCTTGAGCCCCGGCAGCAGCAAAGGGCCAAGCCGTACTGGGGAGCAGAGTCTGGGGAAGAGTCTATCCATTTTCCTGAAGGGAAGGGACCTATACCCACTGGGCCCTAGCTCTCATCTACATCACTTTATTTTCTATCAATTCGTGTCCACCAAGTAACCTGAGCAGGGGCTGATCAGACAGTCCCGGGTTTCTGTGCTTGCCACACCCTGACCAATGACTTTCGCCACACTCAGGAGTTCTGGAGCAAAGGAGTAAGGGGTAGTCAGTGACAGGAAATCCGAAGACTTCCTCCTCTCTGATGACCCCCCTCCCTCCTTCCCCCCAGGCTCCTTCTCTGTGCTCCCCCAGCCTCTCTGCCTCTCTTCCATCAGGACACAAATGACACAACTATTATGACTGATCTGTCTGTCTCCCTCCAACAGGAAGCTCTTTGACGGCCAGGGTGGTGTGCCCAGCTATCAGCACAGAGCTCAGAAGACGTATCCTTGTCAATGAATGAATACTGCCACTCCTTCTTACCTCCCAAGCTGGCCGATTCCGAGTCGCAGCTCAAAGAGCCCAGGCCATTCAGGAGCCAGGCAAGAATGGGGTGGAAGTGAGGCCCGCCCTTCAACCTTAGCAGCTTTTCCTGCTCCAGTCCCCAGGGAATCTGCTTCATAAACACTTACTTAGCAAGACATTTAAGACGCTATTGATTTCTCCCCTCAAAAGCAGAGGTGAGACAGTGATAGACACGGTGAGCAGCCAGCAACAATGAGTCCCCTCCACCCCTGTGCAGAAGTTATTTCCCTTTCAGATCACCAGCCTGGCAGCCCGGAGTGAGATGCAACATGCTAATGGAGGTGGCCACTAGAACCAGTAGCAATTAGAGGCTTAAGCTCCCTTTCCCATGAGATGAGGGAAAATAAAGCTGACTGCAGACGGTGTACTTGCTTGCAAGGCATCTTTCTCTCCTATTAAGGAAGAAAGATAGGAGGCCTCACCTCTCCAGGAGCCAGGATCAATGTCAGGCCACCATGGACAACATTTTCAAACCCATACTAGGTGCTGGACACATAAATGCATGGCAATAGGTAGCAGGGACATGAAGGTCCCTGCATAAAAACAGAGCCCTTGTCCTTGAATAGAGCTAGATGATGCCCCCCTAAAATATCAGCTCCATGACAGCAAACCTTCCTCCCTGTTCTCTGTTGTTGGGGTCTGTTATGGACTGAATGTCTGTGTCCCTCCAAAATTCATATGTTGAAGCCCTAACCCTCAATGTGATGGTATTTGGAGGTGAGGCTTTGGGGGAGGTCATGAAGTTTAGATGAGGTCGTGAGGGTGGAGCCTCCATGATGGGATCAGTGCCCTTATAAGAAGAGGAGGAGACGAGAGCCCCATCTCTTTCCACCATCATGTGAAGATACAGAGAGAAGGTGGCAGTCTGTGGGCCAGGAAGAAGGCCCTCACCAAGAATAGAATCTACTGGTACCTGGATCATGGACTTCTACCCTCCAGACTACGAGAAACAAATGTCCATTGTTTAAGCCACCCTGTCGGTGGTACTTCGTTACAGCAATCCTGAGCTAAGGCAGGGTCCCAGAACTTAGCACGATGCCTGTCTCATATCAGGTGCTCCACAAACATTCTTTGAATTAATTTATGCATGAGTTAGGGTAATGGTAGCTGCTGCAACAGATCATTCCCAACATCTAAGTGGTTTAATATAAAAAATATATAATCATTCACTGTCCCCTCCAACTAAGACAAGGGAGTTAGTTGCAAGATCATCATGCACATAAACTCTTGGCCTCATTTACTGAGGTGGGCTCTGCCCCTTAAACTCACAGTCTCCTGATATGTAAACATGCATTGGAAATAATAAACACAGAAATGCAGTTTCAGAAACCCCAGTCAACTATACCTGGTATTTGAGGGCCAAGGCACAGCTGAGCAGGGAGAGGTAACCCAGAGGTGCTGGCCTCAGTCACGGGTGGAGCACTGCCAGTGGCTGCATTTACATATTTTAATGATCACATGAATGGGGGTTTGTGGAAGAGGAAACATCAGATTTGTCACAGAATAGAAAAATGCCTTTGGGAAATGAGGCATTAGGGACCAGCTGAGATGTATGCTCTTGCCTGAGGGTGGAGCCATCTCTCCAACTGGCCTGTTATTATAGGGAACGTTGCGCAGAAGCCCTCAGGAGTGGTTTAAAGAAAGAAAATGCACTGAATTTATTCTCTCTCTCTCTCTCCCCTTGACTTGGAGAGGGCGAGACAGTTGAAGCAGCTATTCTAAATCCACACTTCTGGACACCAAACTCTGGGACTCATGAGTGATTTCACCGGATGCCAGATTACTCTGTCTCAGGGGAAATCTGCACCTCTGGGGACCCCACGGAACCTCCCAGGATACAGGAAGCTTGTACCTGGCAGGGAAGCAGCAGGTAGATGACAACACCCAGAAGCAAGCCCGGGAAGAGGGGAAGATCACAACAGACATGGTCTGCATCTTACCTTCTCCTCCCAAAGAAATTTTTAGAGCACCAAGGTTTCAAATGCCTGTGTGGTCTGAGAGTGAAGAAAGGGCAGGTGGAATCGGGGGGTGGGGGGGATTCAGGAGGGAGAGACGGAAGAAGACAGAGAAGGGGAAAGGGAATATCTATTTGGTGGTGAAACAAAAGAATCGTGAGGAGCTTTGTGGTGGCTGTGATTTGCTTCTCTGTACTCTCTGGGTCTCCCTGACCCTTCATGGCAGCAGTATTTTTGTGACCCAGATTGACAGTGATACGAACCAAGGAAAGACCTTGCGGGTCAGGGCTGTTGGTAAACAAGCTACCACCATTACGTTGGCTTTCCAAGCAATTAGTAACCACATATGGCATTGCTTATTTTTATACTTCCCATTGAAATGTAATAAATGTATGAACTTTCACCGCCAGAAGGTATAAGTTCTACGACAGCAGAAACTGAAGCTGCAGGTACCTGTCTGTATTCCTGAATACAGTAGGAATCAAGAAGGGTTTTACGATTTTGATTTAACGCAAGGTGCTAACGACAGAGCATGAAAAGGTTGCTGTTCAATGGACCTTCCTATTAGCAATCATAACGTAGCTGATGACTGTGATGGTGATGACAGTGGTGGTAATGTGTGAGGTGATATACCAGGCCCCACTGCAAGAGCTTCACATTGATTATTCCATTTAAACCTCAAAACAACTCCACGAGGACGCATGCTTATCCGCATCGCCATTCCTCCAATGAAGACATGAATTCAAACTGGTTAAAGTATTTGCCACAAGTCATCCAAAGTGGAGGTTCCTGGACTGAACACAGATCTGTCTGAATCTAGAAGCAGCATTTTTCACCACTCTGCTTTTCTGTCTGTCATGCCATGACTTTTACAGCAAGGACATTCTGCTCACACCAGGAGCTCTGGGAGGACAGCGGGAAACCCAAGACATGTGCAGACAAAAGAAACTGTGAGGGCTTCCCTGGTGGCGCAGTGGTTGAGAGTCTGCCTGCCGATGCAGGGGACACGGGTTCGTGCCCCGGTCCGGGAAGATCCCACATGCCTCGGAGCGGCTGGGCCCGTGAGCCATGGCCGCTGAGCCTGCGCATCCGGAGCCTGTGCTCCGCAACGGGAGAGGCCACAACAGTGAGAGGCCCGCGTACCGCAAAAAAAAAAAAAAAAAAAGAAACTGTTAACCTTGATGCTGGAGGACCCCTCAGTGCCCAGGTCCATGCTGATGGTCTGATAGATGCTCGAATTTGTTAGTACTTCTCTGCAATGTCATCCCACCCTTCATGCTGCCTTGCAGAAGACTGGAGTTGGAAGATGCAAATTCAGATTATAAATCCTCATTTGCCATCCTTCTGACTCCCCCACAAACCCAGGGCACCCTTGCACCAGGGCCCATAGGTTCAGCGGGCACGACTTGATAGCCATAGACCAGAGAGAGGCATGGTCTTGGCATCAGGGCCCTGAGTAGGATTTAGGCTATCTACCCTCTGCTGCTGGTAGCTACTACTGAGCCATGGCACTGGGCAGGCCCTGCAGGAGGAGAACAGAGCACTCAAAGGGAATGCTGGCTCCTGCCTTCCAGGCACCCAGGACAATGCTGCACATTCACAGGTGTACAGGTGTCTGGCTGGTCACCTGAACGACAGCCTCCTGCCCATGTTAGGATTCCTCAGGTTATGGTTGGATCAAATTCCCCCCAAAAGTAACCCATTCTCTGTTCAGGTTTGAAAAGTAATAAACCCAGCTGCTGGCTTGGGTCTGCCAGGGAGTGCTTCTCCGGAGGTTAACATGGTGCTGTCATGCACAGCGAGCTTTCCGCTAGGGCTTCTGTTGTTCCTCGTGCCCCTGTCTCCCTGCCCCGGCTCTGTCCAGCAGCTGCCCAGTGCCTGCTGGCCACTGGTGCCAGCAGAGACTGGGCTCTGAGCCTGGAGCAAAAGGGCTGTCAGTACTGATTGGCTTCCTGCTGAAGTGGGCCTGCCCCACAATCCAAAGAGGCAGGAAAGACAGTGTTAAAAGCAGGCTAGCACTTCACGAGGGCTTGGACAACTGTTCTAATGCATCCTGATGAGCTCCATCTGCTGCCAATCTACACTGGGCATATGTCTCCTCGCCCCAGCACTGCATTTTGGCTGGAAAATTCATCACAAAGTATGTATCTGCCTTACAGAGAGGAGACAAGTGCTGGAGATGGTCTTCAAGCATATCTGGGAGCAAAGGAAGGCAGGTGGGGGAGAACATTCTGCAAAGGTAGATCCACAAAATGCCTAAGGGATGGATACTTCCTGAAACATTCACCAACACCCAAACTGCCAGACAACACCAGAGCATAAAAGTGACCTACACAAGTCTTTACCTTGGCTGCAGCCTTAGCTGAAACCATTTCATGGACTGCTTTTCTTGCTTCTGTTTGGTGTGGTCACAGCTCTCATTCTCACTCAGTTCTGAGCTCCAGTTTATCTCACATCTCTAGTTTTTTATTAAGAACCATTATTTCACAAACCTCTTCACATCTCTTCATATTAATGATCCTCACTAGAAATCAGTTTTCTTTTGGGAACCGTGAGTGTTTATCACCTCATGAAAGATGCTGAGACGCAAGAGCCCACTGAGATGACCATGCCTGACCATCTGCTGAACTCACACACTAGCCAAGGGAACTGTCCCCCATGCTTTCCTTCTCCCAGTCAGCAACTGGTAAACGAGGGCCTACTATGTGCTTGGCCAGCACTGCACTACCAGGACAAAGTACATGTTTCAGCCAAGAAGGCTGAGAACCAAACATATTTCCTTTTTAAAAAATATTTTATATTACAAAATATAAAAAGAATATTGTAATACTGAAGAAAAAAAGCAAAGTACGAATGCTTATACCACCAGATTTCAAGACTTACTATAAAGCCGCAGCCTTATAACTAGACAGTATGGTAATGGTTAAAAAAAAAAAAAAGAAAGAAATAGACAAATTGATCAATGGCATAAAATAGAGGACTGAGATGTAGACCCACATAAACAGAGTCAACTGATTTTTGAAAAAGGAGCAAAAGCCAGTGGATTCCATTCAATGGAGAAAGGATAGTCTTCAATAAATGGTGCCGGAACAACTAGATGTCCAAATACAAAAGAATGAACCTAGACAGAGACCCTACACCTTACGCAAAAATTAACTCAAAATGAATGACAAGCTTAAATGTATATACATTGGAAAACTACAAAAATGCTAGAAGAAAATGCAGGATAAAATCTATGTATCCTTGGGTTTGGTGATGAATTTTTAGATATAACACCAAAAGCAGGATTCATGAAAACAAATAGATAAGTTGGACCTTATTAAAATAAAAAACTTCTGCCCTGTGAATGACACTATAAAGAGACATAACACACAAGCCACAGCCCAAGAGAAAAGATTTGTAAATGTATACGTGACAAAGGACTTGCATCCAAAATGGAATGCTCTTAAAACTGAACAACAGGAAAATAAACAACCCAATTAAAAAATACACAAAAGATCTGTACAGATAACTCACCAAATAAGATGGAAACTAACCATATGAAAAGATTCTCAACCTGAGTTGTCATTAGGGAAATGCTAATTAAAACAACAGTGGCATACCACCACACACCTAGGAGGGAAATGTGAGGGGGAAAAAACCAAAAAAACCACAAATACCAATTGCTGACAAGGATGTGAAGCAACAGATACTCTCACTATTGCTGTAGGAATAAAATGGTATAGCCACCTTGGAAGACAGTTTGGCAATTTTTTTTATAGCTAAACATCTTACCATATGATCCAGCAATAGCATTCCTAGGTGTTTACCCAACTGATTTGAAAACTTGTGGTAACACAAGAAGCTGCAGTCAAATGTTTATATCAGCTTTATTCATAATTGCACAAACTGGAAGCAACCAGGATGTCCTTTAAAAGGTGAATGTATGAACAAATTATGAAACATCCATACAGTGGAATACTAGTCATTGATAAAAAGGAATGAACTATCAAGCTACACAAAAACGTGGATGAATCTTAAATGAATTGCTAAGTGAAAAAAGTACAAAAAGCTACCTGCTGTATGGTTCCATTTATAGGACATTCTAGAAGAGGCAAAACTGTAGAGATAGTTTGCTATAGTTTGCATTCGCTCTGCCAGTGGTTCCCAGGGATCTGAGGTGGGTGAGGGGAGTGGCTGAAAAGCAAAGCACAGGGAATTTTCTAGAGCAGTGAAACTATTCTTTATGATAATCTAAGAGAGGCCATATGACTGTATGAATTTGTCAAAAGCCATAGAACATTACAGCGCAAAGAGTGAACCTTGATGTATGAAAATTAAAAAAAAAATCATTTAGGAGGTTGGGAGCTCCCAGGATGAAAAGCAGAATGTGATAAAACGGTCTAAGTGTATTACAGAGGTGCTGACCTGAGTAGCTTTGGAAATGAGTAGAGCCTATAAGACGAAAGGCCAAAGGATTATACATAAACGCTGTGCTCTAGTTGATAAAGTCATTTCCCACAGAGGTAGGGATCAGCAATTTGATACCACTGTATGTACATGCATACCATAATTGCAGAATTAAGTAAATGGATGGTGGACGCTGAGAGCCAAGTTTCTCACTGCTGGAGTGGGAGATTATAGACAAGCAATGGAGGAGACTATAATGATCCATGCGGTGATGGGTCACAGTTGCAGACATTAGTATGAACTCATATTCAGCTTAACATAGATTCAGATGGATACACACAGAAGAATTTACAAATGTATACGTGTGTTAGTATGCACACATATATTTCCTTGTTCTGTTAGCTGAGAGGGCAGACGAGTGACACTGCAGTGGTAGTGAGCACACCTAGTGCCCAGACACCCAGATCCTGGCCTCTAATGCTGTTCTCCAATAAAAGTAACCAGGGCTGCCTGGAGAAACGGCTGATTCTATGGCTGGGATAAGGAATCTGCAAGATGAGCCTGGAGCATCTTGTAGTGCCAGAAAGTAAAGAAGTACTCAAATGTAAGTAAATAAAATAAACCACAATGAGAGTATATCAAAGGGACACAGGAGCCACCAAAAAGAGCTCCCTATGTCCAAAGCTGGAACAATGTGAACAACAAAACTTTAGCACTGGATTAATCTAATAGTGTTAGATTATAACCTCAGGTACCAAATAAATGTCTATGAACCATAAATTCATGTTTGATTGATCAAATGAATGAATACATAAATAAATAATTAAACAGGAAGAAGAAACAAATCTTTGGTGCAGAAGAATTGCAAATAATTTGTGTAGATGCTCCATTCTCAAGGAGATTGAGCATTAACTCTCCACTCCTTAAATGTGGATCGTGCATAGTTACCTTCACCCAAAGAGTACGCTATGAAAAGAGGGAAAAAGAGTAACATTACAGTGGAGAAACCTGATATTAGGGGAAAATGGCTGTGGGGCATATGGGAACTCTCTGTACCTATGTTTGCAATATTTCTGTAAATCTAAAACTTTCCTAAAATAAAAAGTTTATGTAAAAAACAACAACAACACTGAATTAAAGGTATTGGGAAATAGAATTTTGTTGGATATCAATTGCTGAAAAAAAGAGGTACACAGTGCTCTAAGCATGAAGAATGACCAAGGATTGACGAAGCCAAGGAAGCAAGGAAGGGGCCCTCTACAGGCGATGCATGAGGAGACCAGTCACAGAGGGACAAAGAGTGCCAAAGCCTTCACAAGCCCTGATTCACACTGGTGCCCCAGCAGAACTTCAAAATGCCACACCACGGGCATCTTAGTAAACAAGTACCTTATTTACTCCATTCTGGAAGTTTTATCCAGATCACTGAGACACAAAAAGAAGTGTGACATACTTACAGGCAGTGGAGTGAAGTACTTAGAAGCGGGGGCCTAGAAGTCAGACTGATCTGGGTTCAAATCCTAGCTCTGCCATTTGCTAGATGTGTGACCTTGAGCAGTTGGAATGAACAAAGGTCTATTTTCTCAGTTTTAAATGGAGATAACAGTACCTCCCATCACTGGGCTTTCAGGATGATTATATGGAAACATACACACGACACACAGTGTTTAGCAATAGTCAGTAATCCCCAAATGGCAGCTTTTCCTTAAAATTTACATTGGAGAGGAAGATAAAACGCCCATTATCTGTGGATGAGATAGTCTTCTATAGAAGATCCAAAATGATAAAATAAAAAACTATCAGAATCAAGATTTCCTGTTGGAAAGAAATAATCATTTTAACAAAAAATAAAAAACAGTTTTCATTCACAAAAAGCAATCACAAACATCAACTCTCTAGTCATAGGTGTAATGAGGAATACAGGAGCCCATATGAAAGGAAACTGCAGACATTTCCTGAGGAGACTGGGAAGAACTGTGCCATGTTTCCAGATGGAACAACTTAAGTGTAAAGTTATCAATTCGTCTCAAATTACTTTGTAAATCCAATCTAAATTTCATCTCCTGCAAGTTTTCAAAATGATTTTTAATATCATCTGGGAGAACACGCAAGAAGGGCCATGAAAAATGTGAGAAAGAGGACAGCTTTTTGTTAGACGAAAGATGAATTACAGAGTAAAAATCATTAAGAAAACTGGCTATTTAAGAAAGAAAAAAGAACCTTTATAGTTCCATTTCTCACAGTGTACCCCAGAATAAGTATTAGATTGATTAAAATAGTACTTTTTTCAACTAGTAGTCACAATGCATGAGTGGGTGATGAATGTAACTTTCTAAAATATGAAGTATAATGGCAGAGAATAGAAAATAGCACATATTATACAGAGTAAGAGTGAGCATTGCTTGGTGGAAGCTTTAAGTGCTGGCTCACAATATAAACTATTTCTTCCTGTTTTAATGCCATTGGCCTAATGCGTCAAATATGAAAAATTCAAGCCGTGAAAGAACAAAATGAAAACACAGGTGAAAATTTTATCTGGTCTCAGAGTAGGGGAGATTTCTAAACATACATCAAAGCCAGGAACTCCCACAGGAAAAAAAAAAAAAAAAGATGGACGTAACTGGATAAAAACATCAAAATCTTAGTCTATCAGAACACACCATTAAAGGCAAGCAAAAAATTAGAAAAAAAAATTGTGAAATATACATGATGGGTTCATACCCTTAATACGTAAAAGAATTGCCTTATAAATTATTGAGAAAAATACTGTGAAAGGTAAAGAATAGAGTATATGAGGCAATTCATAAAGAAGAATTACAAATATTATATATATATATATATGTGTGTGTGTGTGTGTATATCCACATATATATATGGAAAAAAATGTTAAACCTGCAGTGTAGTCAAAGAAGTAAAAAAAATCAAACTTTGACAGAGCCAAGTAATTGTCTCCCAGGATCCATTCTTCCTGCTTTTTTTTCATTGATAAGAACTCTGATTTTTAGCTGCCTTCCAGCTTAAAACTCTACATTCCCCAGCATCTAGGTAGACCATGTGACTAGACTCAAATTAAATTCAGACTAAGTTGACCACTGAGATGTAAAGTGAATTATATCCAAATTCACAAGGGTCTGCTTGAAAGAAAATAGTGTGCCCTTCTTTGCTCCTTCCCTTTTCCTGTTGACTGGACTACAGGTGGAATGGCTGGAGCTCTAGCAGACATGCTGGACCATGAGGCTGCACCAAGGTCATCAGAGCAACAAAACAAAAAGGTTCTTGATGGACTTGAGATGTTCCATACCAGCCCTGGACTTCTTACCATTTGACTTATATGAAAATGAAATAAACACTCTTTTGCTTAAACCACTGTTATTTGAGCACCAGATTGTTGATTATGTACTGCTGAGCCAAATCCTAACTAATAAAAGTACCTTTTAAAAGACTCACACCATAGAAACATTCTTTAAAAATTATAGTATCCAAAGTTGATAAGTGTCTTCTGATAGGCATTCTCGTACATTGCTTATGATATACATTTTCCGGAAGAAATTCTGCCAGTATGTAACAAAAGACGTACAATATGCATACGCTTTTACCCAGAAATTCTACTGCTAGGACTGTTTCCTATGAAAATAATTAAGACGTGCAAAATTAATATCCAATGATGTTCAAAGAAGCAGTGTTTATAATAACGAAAAATTAGCGAGAAGCTAAGTGCTCGATAGAGGACTAGCTATAAAAATTATAGTGCATTTATAAAATCAGACACCAGGCAGCCATTAAAAATCAAGTCTTAAAAGGATAATTGATGATATGGGAATATTATTAAGTAGTATTAAGCTAATAATAATGATTTTAAAGTAGTATGTGATTATACTCAGATTGGGAGACTATGGGTAATTTTAAAACTTTCTTCCTGTATTTTAAAATTTTTTTTAAATGTTCTGTAACAAACATGTAAAACTTCTATTTTTTAAAAAAATGCTACTTAAAAATTTGCATGTGTCTACTGCCTTTTACCACATACCTGTCTTTTCCAGTTGGGCAGTTCCTTCCACTCACCTTCACGTACACTGTGTTCTAGTCCAACATGCCTCACTCATTTGTAACAAGAAATATCCTTTCTGCTCCCTTATCAGAAGTCTTTGCAAGAGATTGCAGAACCCCTGATACACAAACATACTTTACTCACAGATCAGATGCTCCCACTCCAGACCAATCCAAGTCCTAGTTGGACTGGTGCCTAGTTCTGGGAACTACATGCTCTCCTGACACTGAGTGATGCTCCTGAGACCACCTCGGGTCTCCCCTGCCCTAGATACCAAGATACCATTGGCCCTGACTCCCTGGGGGCTCCTGGCGTCACACAAGCATGGCCCGTCTCTAGGCAAATGTTCTTTAAAAGGAAGGTGTTCTGTATCAGTTAGAAAATGTATTTAGCTTCAAATAACAGAAAGCTTGATGAACAATGGCATAAGCCCTTGGAGGTTCACCTTGTGACATAAGTTAGGAGAGAGGCAGGGAATCAGAGTCACAACTGCCCACTTTCTAAGCTCCTGCCCACTCATCCTTAATGGGAATCCTTGGGTTTGTCACCTTGTAGTCACAAAATGGTTGCCACAGCTCCACTCAAACCTCTGATTTTCATGAAAGCAGGAGCCTTCTCAGAAATCTCCAGAAGACTTTACTTGCATTCCGTTGACCAGGACTGATTCCCCAGGCCACACTGCCAGCTGGAAGAGAGACTGAGAGACTAAGAATTCTGGTTTTCCTTAAAGAAAACCAGAATTGAATGGGTACGGGATCGACAACTGACAGTACCTGCTAGTGCTGGCAAGACTGATTCTAGAATGCAAAGGTGTTTCAGAAGGCAGTGTGTTACCAAACTGCACAAACAGCAGACCAGGTTACTCGTGTGTGTGTGTGTGTGTGTGTGTGTGTGTGTGTGTTACCTATATTCACTGAGCATCCTTCAGAACCAGCAGCTTTCATAATTATCTCATTGAGTTTATTTCATTCTTATAATAATCTCTTAGGATAGGCCTTATTCTCTTTGTTTTTACAGATGTGGAAACGGACACTCAGAGAAGTAGCTTGCCCAAAGCCACACAGCCAGGGAGCTTTGGGGCTGGACTTCAATCACACAGCTGTCTAATCCCCCAGCCCCTGCGTCTGCTAGTTTACAACACTAGCCTCCTGGCAAGTTCCATCATATGTAACCTGGAGGGCAAATAAGGGGACTTATAAATGTGTTTGCATCAGAACTTGAAGATGCACACAAAGACCCATGGGAGGTCAGATGGGGAGCGCCCTTCTGTGGGCAACGGGTATGCTAGTGACCTTGACCGGGATCTCTCCCCTAACTGCTGCTCATGGACAAGGAGGCAACAAACCATGTACACAGGACCCCAAAGAGCCAAGTATTCAGGATGGTTATCACAGAAAAGACTCGGTAAAACAATGCAGACATTTTAGACCCAAATCAGAAGTTTGAGAGGAAACTGAGGAGGAGATGTGTCTCCACGGTACATAGAAAGAATAATAACTCACAACAGACAGGAAGGAGAAAGGCACCAAACTGAGCCTGGATATTTATTTATTTAAATACTGCTCTAATTAAATAGGTAACAGATATGGTACACATTTATATTTATACTTAGTTGTGTCCACTCATGCCACAGAACCCTATGCTAGGGATATAAAGACAAATAAATTAGACATAATCCTTGCTTTCAAGGTTATGACACTCTAGTGGATAGATGATATTTAAGTTAGATTAGTTTCCTTGTCTCAACCATGTGAGGTGAAGTCTAGCTCTTCTGACCACTGGGACTGCAACAGCAGGTCTAAATTCTAACAAAGCTCTTGGAAAATAATTTTTAAAAAAGCCTTTGGAGTCCCAGACTTATAAAATGGGATGGAAAATAGCTCAGCCCTATAGACAATTGTTACCTTGGGACAGAAGTGAGCTCCCTGTGCAGATACTGAAATAACAAATTATTGATATGTTTGGTGTTGATTTCTTCTCATCTGCTTACAGGAGGGACAGCACAGGACCTGGGCACAGAATAGGTATTTAATAAATGCTGGCTGGCTGGCTGGATGATGGATGGACAGATAAACAGACAGACGGATGCTGGGTGGATGAAGACACGTTGCTCACCACTACCTCCAGACTCAATCACTGCCCTCAGTTTTAGGAAAAAAACAAACCAAAACAAAACAGCTGTCAGAGTGTTGCCTTAAGCTTTACATTTTAATTTTTTTTTTTTTTTTTTTTTTGCGGTACGCGGGCCTCACTGTTGTGGCCTCTCCCGTTGCGGAGCACAGGCTCCGGACGCGCAGGCTCAGCGGCCATGGCTCACGGGCCCAGCCGCTCCGCGGCATATGGGATCTTCCCGGACCGGGGCATGAACCCGTGTCCCCTGCATCGGCAGGCGGACTCTCAACCACTGCGCTACCAGCGAAGCCCAAAGGGGCTATTTAAAAAAAAAAACAAAAACAAACTTGGTTTCAAGTAATGTTTTGAAAATCTTTTTTTTTGGAGTATTACTTGGCCTTGTGCATTGGTACGTGATCACAATTCTGATCAAACCCCCTGTCAGCACTAATTTTCTGCTCTTTGACATTCATCTTCTAAATCTGGTTTCATAGCATGAGTGCCCCTTGCCTAGGTGATTGTAGAAGCTGGAGCTACATTCAACATCCCTTGCTAGGGTAGAACACAGAGGACTCACTGGGGTGTTAGCCACACTCCACCTCCAACACATGACATAATGGAAAGGGCCATTTAGAAGATTCAAGCTTGGACAAAGCATAACCAGGCCAAGGATGCCAAAATAAATGGATACTTCATAGGATGAGATGGGAGGAAAAAGGCCCATGCAAATGCCTTCTTGATATTCCCAGGCAGACATGTAACAGGACAGCTGCACTGGTTCCTTACACAGAGCCTTCTACATGGTGAAGTTTAGTCAAATATGAAGGACTTGCCCCCCAAACGACCTGCTATTGCATCACCGGGAAATCTGAAAGCAGCAACTTTTACATTCTATGGACCCATGACCATGCTCATCATCGCCTCGGCCCCAACGTCATGGTGCCTCCTCCACCTCTCGGAACTGCCCCTAAATTGTGCTGAAACTATTTCTTCTGTTAGCTCACTCTAGGTCTTGAAATAATGAGAAACACAAGCAGAACCTCCGCTGTATAAGGAGATCTACTGTCTCTCCCTGCAAAGCTCCTTCTTTTCAAGCAGGACAGAGGGGCCCCGGGACTAGAAGTGGAACACGAGATCTCGCCATCATGACACCACCATGATTTGGAAGCATCTCTCAGATCTCTCTTCTCTTTTGGTCTCCACAGGCTGAAGAGAGCTGGCTCGCTGTTTTCGCTGTGGCTATGCTCCCGAGCGATCTGAATATCTATTACCATATATTCAAACAACTGCTTATTCTGAGCTTTATCTGGTGTCATTATACATTCCTCAAGTTCAATAGTCAAAGTGACATCCTGCACCCTTTACGTCTAAGTGCCATTTGAGTTTTTAAACAGAGAACCATGATCAAGATGGTGATGGTTATGGTGGTGATGACACAGCTGTATTTTTTGAACTCTACATCTACAGTTGAAATTGAGCTCATTTACTTCTCACTGCACCTGCGAGGAAGGTGTTGCCCCTTCCTCTGCCAAGGCCCAGGTGCCCACTACAACCCTTGGCGCTAGGAAGGACGAGACCTACCGAGATTTTACTAAGCAGCTGGCTTGGTGACGGGGCAGCCACTTGCTCTCTTTCGATTACAATTTCCATTTATTTTGTATTGTGATGCTGTCTTTTCTTCTCACAGCAATTAGATAGAAGGGCAATGAAAGAACAGTCGACTTCAGGACAGATTACAAATGAATTTTTATCTTTAAGAAGCTAGGTCGGAAACTCGTGGCTATCAGGAAAGCGTACTACGCAGTGGTGAGCTCAGGCTCATGCCAGGGTTCTGATAAACTTCAGAGAGCAAGGCGCGTTACAGAAAGAAAGAGGAGAAAATGAGTGAGGACACCTTGGAAAAATCCCATCAGAGAGGGCTATGATATCAGTGACGGAGCGCATTCTCTGAGCACTGAAAGCACAGGGAAATTTAGTTTAAAATGTGTGAATGTGTGTGTGTGTGTGTGTGTGTGTGTGTGTGTGCGTGTGTGTGTGTTTCTTTTTCCAAAGGAAGTCTTCCCTTTCAATGGATATTCAATTTAGGTTAAAAACACAGTATAACGTGAGCATAAGAGCACACGTTCTAGGAAAGACTTCAAATCCCTGCTCTTTCATTTATTAGCTGGGTGGCCTTAGGCAAGGTGCCGAAAAGCTCCAAATCTCAAGTTTTCTCACCAGCACTACAGATGACATTTTTTGGTTGTTAGAAGAATTAAACATATACACCAAGGGCTTAATACACGTATTTATTAAGCACCTTCTACAAATCATCTCTTGTCACAGTAAATCTTTTTTTTTTTTTTTTTGCCATTTTAAACATTATAATCTATGGTAAATCTATATAATGGACAATGCTTTAAAAATAATGAGGTAGAATCATTCAACATTTGACCAATAACTGTTGGAAATCCAGACAGAAAGCCCTCATATAACTTCCATTCTAGTTGGGCAAGTCAGACAATAAACAGAACAGGTAAACAAATTATCTAATATATTGGAAGGTGATAAATGGTATGGAGACAAATAAAGGAGGAAAGAGAGATGGGAAGTGCTGGGGAGGGTTTCCTGAGAAGGCCACGTATGTGCAGAGATTGAAGGGTGGCTGATGGAAGGAGCCATGTAGATGTCTGGAAAGACAGTCCGGGCTGAGACGGGATATGATGGCACATTTGAGAAACCCACTGGGACCTGATCAGGCCTTGATCATGCTTGGCCTTGCAGGTCACTGAAAGGATTTTCTCTTTTCCTCTTAACAAGATGGGAAGTCAGTGGAGTGTCCTGAACAGGGAATTATACAGTCTGACATACAGTTTACAGAATGTTTAACTCCTATGTTCAAAAGAGAATGTAGGGGCCAGGAAATTAATTAGGAAGCTATCGAAATAAAAGATGAGGATGTCTTGGACCACCAGGGTGGTAACCGTGGAGGTGGTAAGAAGTGCTCATATTTGAAAATCTATTTGAAAGTAGACTCAAATGATGATTATAATGTGGCACATGAGAGGAAGAAGGGTTATTTTTGTTTGCTTTTACTTCAGCAGATTGAAATATGAAGCTGCCGTTAATTAAGATGGCAAATACTACAGGAAGAAGGAACAGATTTGGGGGGAGATCCGGAGTTTCATTTTGGACATGCTAAGTTTGACATGCCTATGGGCGTCCAAACAGAAATGTGGAGCAGTCATTACATATTTAAGTCTGGAGTACAAGGGAGCAGAGCTGGCAGGTTGGCTAGAAAGAGAGCAAGGTGGGGGCAGGGGGCTTGGGCAGGAGCAGAGAGACAGACAGACAGATAGATGTGACCCTCCATGAAAACGTACGTATGACACACAAGAAAGGCAGGGTGCAAAATATCGTAGAATGTGATCTTGATTTTGGACGGGTACAGTTTTAAAAGTATATTAGTATATGTTTACAAAAAATAATTGGAAGCATATGCAACAGAAAGCTAATAGAACTGGGAATATGAGACACTTTTTCCATAATACTTGGATTTTATATAAGAATGGGTATTAATTTATAAATAAAAAATAAGGGCAGGAGAAGAGTGCCATCTGAGTGAATTATCAAAGCCATTAATTTCTAACACCAACCTCTATCTCCTTCTCTGGACTCCAGCTATGACCCTGGCCACCCTCTCCCTCAGTTTACCCTTCTCTCCCTTTTCACCTTTAGCTTTCTCCAATCAGTTGTTACCAAGGAAGCTTCAGAATGACCAGGAGAACCTGTGGTCTACTTTCCCAGGGCTGAACTCACAGAAGAAGAATCTGAGTTCAAAGCCAAAGTCGGCATTTACCTCCAGAGTCCTGACAAATACGTTTTTCTTCTTGGATGCAGTTGCTAATTTAACCCCCAATTGTTTTTTCTTTAAAGCTCATGACATGTCTATTAACAAGGCCCTAAAACTGAAATGTTCCTTTATATGTTTAATTTTTGACCATAATGTAGTACTGAATAATCAGTGAGCGAAGTTGAATGGGTATGGAAAAGGTTAATATAAACCGCTTTTAAATTGCAAGTTTGCAAGCCCTGGGCCTTCGCCCTGTTACACAACAGGCATTAAAGAAAAATGTTCTTTCTGTGGTTGCAAAGATAAACCTTCATTTTGCTGGGAGCCTCTGCAGCAGGACCCTTTTAGGATTTTTCCATTGAGACATCACAGCGAGGAAGAACTTTTCATCCCGTCTCTTTGGCACCACCTCCTGTTCCCGTTTAAGCACATTTCCCCAGCTCGACTTGTGATAAGTAATGGAATTAGACAACCGTCTGTCAGCCCAGGACTTTTTCCCCCAGAATCTAGCCCTCAGGTTGAAATCACCATTGGAGAAAAGAAAATCATTGTAGACTATTTTTCTACTGTTCCCAAGAGCTCAGCTGGAGGGAAGTCGTTATTTCCTCTTTAGCATGCCCTGCGGGAAGGATCTGTGGAACTTCCTTCCCCACCTCCCAGCACAGTCAGGCCAGGAAGTTACAGCTTCATGGGCGCTGACCAGCCGGCCGGCTGGCTGTCTCCAGAACACCTGAGGCCGACTGGCTGGGCCCCCATCCCTCCTCCAAAAGCTAACCTGTGACAACAGAAGCAAAGAAGGAGCTGGCCTTAGAGACAGTGCTGTTCGCTCTACTCTCTCCTCCAAAGGCGGAGGAGGAGGGGCGGGAGAGACTCTGCAGGATGCCTTCCGAACACTGCTGCTTGTGGGGACACAGGGACACTCTCTGTCTGATGGTTCACACTTCAGGATCCAGGCAAGCGACGTCAGACCCCGGAGAAATAAATCTAACTCCCACCCAACTCAGCTACAGACCCTCGACCATCTTTAGGCGGAGGACCTGGCTGGCTGTGACCTAAGGGAGTACACACGGCGGACAAGGGCACTAGCCCAGGCGTCGAGAGGCCCAGGCTCTGACCCTGCCCCACACCTGCCCACTGTCTGACCTGAGGAGAGATGCCTTCTCTCCATAGACCTCCAGTTTTCTCTTGGGGTAAATGGGAACTGAACAATGGCTCCCTGGTGCCAAACTCCTTTCCTACAGATGTGATCGGAGGTGGTAAAGCATAAAGATGGAGCCACTCTAGGGGAGGTCGGAGGCCCGACCCACTCGGCCTTCCCCTGGTCCCCGTGGGGAAACCCGAGGCGCCTTCGAGGAACACAAGGGTCCCCTCGTGCATGGTATGGAGGAAGACAGGGGAGATCTTTCCTGACCTGATACCCTACAACTACAGAGTTTTCACCTCAGCCATGAGGGAGCTCCGAGTCCCTCCTTCAGAGGGAACAAGGCTGCGGAGCCCAGGCCAAGGGGAGAGGTCTGTCTCTGTGAACGAGCAGAGGAGAGGGGAGTCAGGGTGGGGAGAGCAGCAGGTATGGGGCGGGCTAGTTTAAAAATGTATATTCAAGACCCTAACAGTCCTCTATTTTACCCCTAAAATTTCAACCACTGTAAAGAAATCAAGAAACAAGTGCTTCAGACATTCCTCATATTCTTTACTGAGGACTGAAGAAAAAGCAGCAGCAAAACCCAGAACCAAAGGGTTAACATTACATGTGAGAGGTGACTTCCTAACTGGGCTGGCTCTTGGGTACTGGAAAATACCAAGAGAAACTGGGGAGGGACCTTTCCTAGGAGACTCTTAGAAAAGGTACTGAAACCCAGGCTTAATGTGTAGACCTCAGTCTCCCTCTTTTTTTTTTTTTTTTTTAACTTTTTATTTTATATTGGAGTATAGCCAGTTAACAATGTAATAGTTTCAGGTGCAAAGCAAAGTGACTCAGCCATGTATCCATTCTCCCCCAGACTCAATCTCCTTCTTTTTAATTTTCCCCTTCCTTTGGACAATCATTAGGCTATACTCTTGAGGATGGTCTGGTATCCCAGAGATGAGAGAGAAAGCAATTCAGTAACTTGTCCAAGGTCATGAGTAACTGAGAGCTGTGAGAGGAAATACTCAGAGGTATTAAAGGATGACTCCACCCTCCACCATCTCCCCAGGGGCCACAACAAAGGAGAGATGCCAGAGAAAAACAAAGAGAACACACACAAAAAATCAACCATTTGTCTCTGACTTCCTAAAAATGATCTCAAAACCAAAGCTGAGACAAGAGACTTTTGATTTCCAAGAACCGGGTTTGCTGTAACTCAAATGGCCAAAGGCTGGAAGAAGCAGAGTGAGATCAGAAAGAGAGCTAGTTAGACCCTGGCCTCACACACCTTGGACACTCACATCCAGTACTGATCACAGTTGGGGCTACAAAAGGAAGGCGAACAGGCAGAGGCCGGTGAGTCCCTAGGAAACGTTCTGCTCACCACAGCTTTTGGGTCTCCAAACTCAGCTCTGGGGCCTGGGCAGGAAGAGGCACTCCTGAAACTCCAGACAGCTGGAGGTCCCGCAGCAAAGAGGACCTGTGTCTTTCTACCAATATGAAGCCCATTCTGAGGTAAGTCTCACAAAGATGTCCTCTGCGTGCAAGAGAAATGGCTGCTGGGCAGATCCAAGGAGAGACGGCTTGAGAGAGCAAACTCACCGCAGTCTTTCTTGACACCAGAAGGTCACAGAAGTTATGTGTGGCCCTGAAGGGGGCCAAGGAGGGGCAGTGAGAGGATGTGTAAACTCAGAAGAGTAGGATTAGAAGAAAGAGGACTCGGGGGACTTCCCTGGTGGCACAGTGGTTGGGAATCCGCCTGCCAATGTGGGGGACACGGGTTCGAGCCCTGGTCTGGGAGGATCCCACATGCCACGGAGCAACTAAGCCTATGCGCCACAACTACTGAGCCTGTGCTCTACAGCCCAAGAGCCACAACTACTGAGCCCGTGTGCCACAACTACTGAAGCCCGTGCGCCTAGAGCCGCAGCTAGAGAAAGTCCGCATGCAGCAACGAAGACCCAGTGCAGCCAAAAATAAATAAATTTAAAAAAACGATTTAAAAAAGAAAAAAAAGAAAGAGGACTCGGTATGAGTGAGCAGAGGTCACGGGCAGGATCTTAAACATCTCTCCTTGGCTGCACTCAGGAGGAAACATTGCTGGACAGCTAATTAAAAACTGCAAAGCCCCATAGAGGTAGATTCCAAAGAAAGAGACACACCAGGAGCCACCTGACACCGATATGGTAGCTCATAAGCCCTCATCCCACCCCTACTTCCTAGAATTTAGATATAATCCCGAATTGACAGAACTGACCTGGAAATGACTTCACTAATGTTTGTATTAACCAGAAGGAACCACGGTTCAAAATAGACGTAAGGTTGAAGGTAAAATGTCATCATCAACAACAGTAATGTCACATTTTTGACACACCTGCATTTGTGAGACTGTCAAATGTCATTTCTGTAATAGGCACAGACCCAAGCCTGCTCTGGATACCGTTCAGAGCCACGGTGTGTCTCATGGATGGCGTCTGCCCGTAGACGCCACTCCCACCGCAGCTTCAGAGAGGGGCGGCTGCCAGGTAAGGAGGGGGTGTGGACTGGTGGGCACTCCTCCTCCGCCTTTCACCCAACAGCCAAGTGGCCAGATGAAAGCTGCCCTTCATTTCACCTCCAACCCCTCTTGTGCATCCATCCCCTCCTCACCCCAACTGCCACAACCTCAGTGCAGCGCTCACTGCCTGGCGCAAACTATCGCGAGAGCTGCGTGGAAAGAATCGTCTAATTAAAGGAAAAAGTCAGCCTTCCCTTGACTGATTCTGTCCAGGTAAAATGTTCCTCATTTAAAAGTTTCATTTCACATAATGACCCTGGGGATCTATCAGTGCCCTCACTGCCCGTAATATGCCCTTATCCTCCAGGGAAACACTGATCAAATCCGTATTAAATAGTGAAGCATCCTATCCTGAGAGAGGATTATACTCTCCTTCATTAGGATGTTGTTGGATATGTAATAAATTAACTACATTCAGTCTTATCACCAACAGGTAGTTCCTGCTTCCCCTCATGCTTATGTAAAATATTTGCTTTACGTCACAGCAGAAATTGGGTCTTTAACGAAAAAGGACAATCTCAGAGCCTCATGGAAAGAAGTGTACCAAGTTGGATGGATACTTCAAATAACAGATGCCTTGTTACAGGCTTCCAAGGTGATATTTCTTAGATAATTGCCAGATGATACCAGAGACAGAGTGTGGAGTTCCAGGACTCTGATGACTTCATAAAAGCAGACAGTTGACCCAAGAGCCAGTGGAACAAAAAATAATTAGACAGGACTGCAGGAACTAATGACGGAAACATAATTTTGATCACTGGTTTGAGAATACTGCTGGTATTCTTTTTTATTGTTCTCATTTCTGATAGGCATATAATGAAGCCCTTTTGCTTTCTTCCTGACCTATCTCTCACTACTAACTTAGCGGTCTGTGCTTTTACAAACATTCAGAAATGAAACCCTTTCAAGTGGTAATCTTGTTCTCACTAACCTCTCAGAATTCTGGAACGACACTTTTTTTCTGAGTCTTTTTACTTTCAATGCCAATGTGGTTACTCTCGCACAGGCTCGATAAGAATTTGTTCTAGTTTTCACCAGTAAGTAACTGAACAAATAGATGGTACAGCCCAGGCCATACCTGGAGAGTCATATTTGAGAGTGAATCTCATTTAATCAGATGTGACAAACCCACCATGACGAAACAAGGGTTGTACTTTGTTTAAAGAACCATGAAGCCCTCCCAGAAAACTACAGGCAAAATGGCAGAAATGGCTTTCTTGGATTGGTTTCCTTGTCTTAGAACAGAAGACTAAATGAAAGCAGTAAAGAATATACTTGGAATAAGAGAGGCTATTGAGACTTCCTAAGAAGATTCTTAAGAAATCTCCAGGGCTTCCCTGGTGGCGCAGTGGTTGAGAGTCCGCCTGCCGATGCAGGGGACACGGGTTCGTGCCCCTGTCCGGGAAGATCCCACATGCCGCGGAGCGGCTGGGCCCGTGAGCCATGGCCGCTGAGCCTGCGCGTCCGGAGCCTGTGCTACGCAACGGGAGAGGCCGCAACGGTGAGAGGCCTGCGTACCGCAAAAAAAGAAATCTCCAGACGGAAGTTAATTTTGTGGGCTTTGTAGTTGCTTACCACGGCACGGCTTTAGGTTTTCTGACCAAAGTACAAGGAGGCTTGTGTAGATTAGTTAACATTTCTTTTTTTAAAAAAATTAATTAATTAATTTTTTTTTTTTTTGGCTGTGTTGGGTCTTTGTTGCTGTGCACAGGCTTTCTCTAGTTGTGGCGAGTGGGGGCTATATTCTTCGTTGCGGTGCATGGGCTTCTCATTGCAGTGGCTTCTCTTGTTGCAGAGCACGGGCTCTAGGTGCACAGGCTTCAGTAGTTGTGGCTCGTGGGCTCTACAGTGCAGGCTCAGTAGTTGTGGTGCACGGGCTTAGTTGCTCCGCAGCATGTGGGATCTTCCCGGACCAGGGCTCAACTCCGTGTCCCCTGCATTGGCAGGCAGATTCTTAATCACTGTGCCACCAGGGAAGTCCCTAGTTAACATTTCTTACTAGAGTTATATAGATGATCAGTCCAAAAGGCAATGAGATCAGCTTTTTGGTAGCCAAGAGTAATCTATGGAGATTATTTGTGACCCCAGTGCTTTACAGTTTACAATGTCCTTCCACATCCTGGATTAAACCTCCCAAAGAGCCTTCTAACACAACATTCCAGCAATCACCATGAACAAATTTACACTTGAACATCTCCATCTATGTGCCTTGGTAAAGACAAAACAGCTTAGGAAGAGGTAAGTGGATAAACACTTAACCCTATTCATTCTCCTCCATCGCAAATACCTGCAGGCTTTAGAAGACAAGCGTGTGCATGCACGCACACACACTCACACACAGATGTCCAACATTTTCCATGGGACAGCCCCCTACAGCTGAGAAAGCCCAGCTCCACAGAAGGCCAACGCAAACTTCTATCTTGGGTCTCATTACGGAAGGCTTGTAGGGGGCTGAGACCAGTGGGCCAACATTACTTTCCCCATCATGAAAACATCCAGATAAGCCCGACCTTTGCCGCCCCTGTCGGCCATGGAAGAGAAACCGCAGCGCCTGGGGAGTTCTTCTTCTTCCATCCACCCCCGGCTCTGTGTCGCATGCCAGGCAGAGGCAGAACATATTAGTAGAGAACTGCTTTTGCACAGGGATACTGTCCATCATCGTGACATCTCTGCACTCTATGTTTTGAAATCTGGCCTTTCAAAGGATTTAGAGATTAGAGTTCAAGGATGTCCAAGGTGCACCCCAGGGCAGGCCTGGTCTTAACGCTGAAACCCTGCCCTTCCTACACCATAGCCAATTTGACCTCTGGAAGAACCTAGTGCATATCTTGGTCTAACAGAATTATTTTCAAAGACTCTCAGCTCTTCTTTTTCTATTTAATGGCAGCTGAAGGCGGTTCAGTTTGGCGTCCCTAAATGACTAGGGTACTGGCCGAGCATAATGGTCTCCCCAGCCCGAGCTAGAATGCCTGTTAAGGGCTTAGGGCCAGGTTCCTGGCGTCTGGGGAGGGAGGGCCTTGGCCATGTCAGGCCGCCCTGACCACACAGCCCCCCTTCAGGGGGTGTCCTGCGATGCCCACTCACCATTCTTCTCTGCCTTGTGTTTTGGTGGCTTGGGCTCCGGGAGACATGGACAGGGCCCGTCGCAGAGGGTGGTGAGACTTTTGCCAGTAGAACAAGCATGGAACTCCAACTTGCACTGCAAAAGACAGACAGAACAAGCCTTAAGAATACTGTCATGTAGACCCCTCCCCAGCTTCCTTAGGAGACTGCCAGTGCCCTTCTAACCACAGTTAGGCTCACAGAAGCAAAGACAGAGAGAAGAGGAGTTCATTTCTGTTAAAGGTCTGAATTACAGGATGCTAACTAAGAAATGGCCTTCTATGTTTTCCCAAATGCACAGAATAACATCTAAAAACACTGCACAGGGAGGCTTAGTTTAGTAAGTGGTAAACTCAACCGTAATTGTTTATGCAAGTATCAGGATGAAACTTAACATCTGTGGAGTCCCAGAGGGTCCACAAAGACAAAAGGCTGAAGGCTGCTCCAACTCGTTCCCTTACCCCCACTAGCGAGGCTCTGCCAGTGTAGCCCTCCTGGTCACGCTCAGCTGCTCACCCGCTCACCCTCTTCCTGGGGAGGAAGGGTAACAATCTACTTAGTAAGATTGGATGGTGTGTGAGGCCCAGCCCTTTCCCCGGGAGCAAGCGAGGAGTGAATGCTTTGGCCTCAACCGTCCAAAACCCAAGCTTGACACAGTCTTTCCCCCCAGAGGATGCCTGTGGTTGTCTAAGTAGCCTGGGACTGGGGGGAAACGTCCACTGAATCCTAGGATTCAAAATTAGAAGCCCCAAAGCCATACAATGTCCTGTCAACCCCTTCATATTTTGGCCGCTGTCTCCAGTTCTTTACCCTTAAGTCTCAACTGATTCGGAACCCAAGCAGGAGAGAAGGAGGTTCTTTACAGATGCAAAAGACCACAACGATTAACAGCATTTTATTATTACTACATTATGGAATAAGAAATGGAGACTCAGAGGCTAAATAACTTGTGAAAGCTCAGGACATGCACAATCCAGGATTCCAAACCCCCTCCGACCGACTCCAGGGCCAAGCACTTAACCGTCCCCATCACTGTGTCTGTCTTGTGGAGGGACTGAGAGAATAGATGGCCTGCACTGGACTCCACGTGTGGCTAATTATGCGGCTGGGCTACTGGCCTGGGTCGGAGTTGTCTGAGAGTTCCCTCCCTCTTTGACCTGCAAAATTCTCTAGATCAAGGCCTGTGTGCAATCAATCAGGCTTCTGCAAAGGCCCACGGGCCCAGAACCACGCTGGTATCTGCTGAAGGTTCAAAGGAAGGGGAGACGGGCAGAAGGGACGGAGCACCCACGGTGCATGCAGCTCTTATCAGGTGCCACGCGGAATCTTTCAAAGGGAAGAAAAGGGGAGATATGGTCCTTGCCCTCGGAAAGCACAAATGCATACCTTTGAAAAGGCCGCCAGCCTTTGCAAAGCAACACGTGAGTGCAGATGAATCCCGGCTCCTTGTGAGACGACGGGGTATTCAGTCCCCACACTGATTAAACCCCGAGCATAGGGAGAGCGGGCTTTCAACCTACACGTGCTGGAGTCACTCGTGTAATTCCTACCGTCGGCCACGCAGTCGCCTGCGACCCTTGCAGAGACGGCATGGCAGATGAGCCAACGGGGAGCTGGCTTCCTCTCGATGCAAAACTCCCTTTTGTGCACGCTGCTGGGTGTCTGGTGTGGCCCAGTGTGGAGGCAGGCGTGCTGGGGGTCGTATGAAAGGAAGCCACGGCCCAGACCGCAAACGTCGATTGACGGACGTAGTGAGGAAACAAAAAATGTGTGACCACGTGGATGTGACGATGAGGAGAGGAGGGATATATGTGTATGTAGGGATGCAGCACAAAAGAGACCCCAGGTATGGGCCATACCTGCAGATGGTCCAAACGGACAGAAGATGCACCAAGGAGAACGCTGGAAGGCGGCAGGTGGGTCCCCAGTGTAAGAAGCTTCTTTTCAACTAGCACAGCCTGTGTGCACGTGCCCAGGGCTAGAGGGGAGACTACTGCTACTGGGCTTAGCTCTCTGGAACAATCCTCAGGTTCAGGCTAGTGATTCTCATACTATTTTCTCAACAGAATCCCTAAAGCTAATTTAGAGGGGGAAATACACTTCGTTTTTTACATGTCAACTTATTGTATGAAGTCAAAATTAGTACAGAGACTTGCTCTAAAGCCTTACCATACTGTGACTGCAATTGCCTGCTTGTGTCTGTGATAGACAGTAACCCTCTCCCCAAACGTTCTCTGGCCTCCCCGGAAGAGGAATCTACACTTTGCTCAGGGCCGTGTGTCGTGAGATCTGATGTCCCCTCTGTGGTGACAGCAGTCTTGACCACATGACTCGCTCTGGCCAGCAGATGGTGAGTAGGAATGATCCAAGCCAGGTTTGTGTGACATTTGAAAACCCACTGCTTGGTTTTCCCCTCTTGCTTTTTCCCTCTGTTCTGGAAACGGCACGTGTCCCATAAGGGCCGCTCCTTCTGCCTGGGACGCAGACGGCAGAGGACACGGAACAGAGCTGAAGCGAACCCACAGCCAGCATGCAACATGAACAAGGAACTAATGCTTGCTGTCACAAGCCACTGATGTTTGGGGATCCCTTGCTACCACAGTATACTTTTTAGCAAAAGGTGACTTCCTACTAGACCCTAAAGTACTTAATGGCAGGGAAAAGTCTTAGTCGCGGTCTTATCCCTGGCATGATATGATACACATATAGCCCTGGCACACAGTAGGTGTGCAGTCAATAGATGCTGAATGATAAAGGCAGGAGGATGGGGGTCCCTGTTCGCTCTGCAGCTCTGAACCTCTGTTCCGGCCACCAGGAGCCACCAGTCTGCCTGCGCAAGGAGCGTAGGTGCCAGAGCTCAACATGTGAGATGCTCGTCGTGAACCATCCTTGACTCACAGCGCTCCCTGGTCCTGTCTCTGAGCTCCACATTTAACGCTCTGCCTTTCAGCCTCCCCGCTCACCCGAGTCTATCACTGGAGTCGGAATCCAGCCCATCTGCTTCCCAGGTACCCAGAACAACCGCCTCTTGGGTGGCCTCGCCTGGCCTAGGGATTCCTGCGCACTGTGATTCTAGTAACACAGCTTCCGTGGCTGGCCCCGGCACCCCTCTCCTGCACAGTCGCTGTCTCAGTCTGTGGCGGCAGCCAGGCCTCTTTCCTGACTCCAGGAAGGGGCCACCAGAGAAAACAATATTTAGCTGCAGTGGTGAAAATGCATGTTTCAAGGACACAGATCTGCCTTTTATCTTCCAGAACAATATGTGGCATTTAAATGAAGCTCAAAAGGCTATAATTTCATTTTTTTATAAAACTCAAAATGTGCTATTTAGAGATAAACACGTATGTGGTAAAAGCTACTTTAAAGAAGCCGGGGGCGGGGGGGGGGGGCGTTGACAGACACCATCAAGATAGAGGTCACCTCCAGAGAGCAGGCAGGGGACGGCGTCATACAGGGTCCCACAGAGGCATGGTGAAAATTGGGAATGGTTTATTTCATAAGTTGGGTGTTAGATTCTGAGGCTTTTGTTTTGTTAGTAGCTTTGGCAACATATGAATAACACATATATGTTTACGTGTCAAGTACTTTACGATCAAACATAAAACACAGTTTATAGGCTTCTATCCAGGTAAGGACCAATTATCACCACATCTCCCGAGGAAGCTGGTTAGGAGGAGTGAGAGCACGTGTGTGGGGACGCCCCTGGGAAGGGTGGCAAACCCTGAATATCTCTGGGCAGAGGCATCTAAGGGCCTACAACCCAGGCATCTCACACATGTTCCCTTCCTACAGCTCTTCTCCAAGTCGCACCGGTGGAGTTACCTACCAGTCTCTTACCCCATCCCCTCTTCCCCAGGTCCTTGCTGGGCAAGAACAGATATAGAAGCCAAAAGGTGGTCACTGCACCAGCTTTATCCAGAGAGGACACAAAACCCTTACAGTACGGGACACAAAACCCTCACAGTACAGGGCTTCCCATTAGACCGGGCAGTACAGCGTGCCTCGGACCTTCACACCTCCAACTGCCTCTCCCAACCTGCGGGGAATGGAGGCCTAGGAAAGCCCTGGTCCACTTACCACCAATCACAGGCAGAGACAACGCACAGACCTGGGTGGACCTGGCAGAAGTGTGCCCGGGTCTGTGCACACAGAGATTTTGGAAACATAAGGCAGGTATGCTACCCCTTGAGTACAGACCCGCCAAGAGAATGGGAGCCAAGAGAAAAAGAGGTGCCCACGTTACCTGGCCAACGCAGGGATGCTGCTCCTGGCTGTGACTATGAACCTGATCTAAGAGATGCCGGGCTCCCACCCAACAGGACATAGGCAGCTTTCCTGGGAACGGGGCAGCGGGGAGCAGAGAGCAAGGGAGTGAAAGGGTCCTCCCAGGGAGATATGGGGAGGGAGAAATAAGTGTCCCCCAACACCACAGGAACATCACTAGCTCCCGCCCTACCTCAGGACCAAATGACAAGCCTTCAGAACTCCCACACCTTCACCCTCACAGTGTTCTCAAAACAGGAGTTGAAAACTGGCAAAATTATGGATGGTGATTTCTTGGCATTTAGGACTTGCTCAGAAAGCATGTGTCTGCTTCCTCCACGTGTGCCCTGCAGGTCCTGAGGTTCCAGGTAGCTCGCACCCCACCCTGCCCTGCCCCACCTGGGCTTGTTGTCCTGCGTCAGAACAGGGTCTGCAGAGCTCCAAGTTAAACAGGGTGGCCTGTGAGCCTACCTCTTAAAGAGTCTGTAGCCTGGAGGTGGACTCTAAAAAACAAACTGAAAAATGACATTCTTGGGAAGTGACACCCATAACTCCTCATTTTAGGAAAAAAATTGGGGTTGGGGGATAGAGGAGGAACAAACAGGTACAAAGTATATGGGTTTGGAGTGGAGAGCCATTCAATCTACAAAGTTCACAAAGAGCCAAAGGCAGAGGTGCTCCCTGGAGCTTGCCCATCACAAGCAGAAAGAGTCACAGCTCAATAAATGTAGAGTTACCACCAGAAGGTCACCGTGGCCCATGGGGGAGAACCCTTCTAGCCCTGGCCAACACTGGAAGCTGGTCTAAAAAGAGATGAATCACTACTGTCCTGCCCACCTGCTCACCCTCTGGGAGGGAAAGATTTACACCTTGTGCTATGGGTTGAATTACATCCCTCATGTTGGGAGTCCTAACCCTCAGTATCTCAGAGTGTGGCTTATCTAGAAATAGGGTCTTGACAGAGATAATCACGTTAAAATAAAGTCATCAGAGAGGCCTCAGATCCAATATGACCGGCGTGCTTATAAGAAGGGGAAATTCGGACACAGAGACAGACACACACAGAGGGAAGATGATGTGAAGAGTCATGGGGGGAAGAGGACCATCCACGAGAAATGGCTGAGGCTGCCAGAAGCTGGAAGAAGCAAGAGACAGCTTCTCCCTGGCAGTCCCAGAAGGAACCAACCTTGCCCACACCTTCATTTCGGACTTACACCTCTGGGACCGTGAGATGATAAACCTCTCCTGTTTAAACCGCCCAGCTCATGGTACTTTGTTACAGCAGCCCTAGCAAACTAATACACCTTCTGTTTTTAAAAAGAGAGCCTCTAAGGGATGGATCACCTTGTCTTAGGTTCATAAAGCACAGATCTTGTGCCAAGATGGCTCAATTCTCCTAAAAAGAAAGAAGATAACATGAAACGGCAGCCTCAGGATATGGGGCAGCTGGACATGAAGAACTTGGCCAACGTATAGGCTGAGACTCATGCCCGGAAGAGAGGAAATATGAAAAACTCAAGGCTTTATATTGATTTTATGATAAAGCAGTTAAATAAATAATTAGCCAGAACTATTGAAAGGAGGAGAGTTGAAGAAGTGGGAAATAAGTTAAGGACTTTACATACAGTACTGGAATCCATATTCATATAAACACAAATCTAAAAATAAATACAAGCCACTGAAGCTTCTAGACCCCTTGACCTCCTGGGACAGAAACGCCTTCCCCAATCATCACAGAAGCAGAGGAGACAGAAGAAGAGCCAGAGATTTCACAAATTGGCAGAAATATTCAAAATGTTGACCTACTTAAAAATAAACGGCCAGCAGATTTTCCAACCAATCTCCCCTTCCATTTCGCATAACACGCCAACACGTTGGAATGAGTGAATGTTTTCCCGCGAATGGCCAGTAAATCTCTCTCCTCTGTGATTTGTAAAGCAAAGCTAATAACCTCTCTCTGGGTCAGTGCTCACGCAGGTCTCCGCTGCTCACATTCTCCACAGCACCGCACTTTTCCTGTTGCCTCGCCCCCTTTGGGTATTATTTTTAACATTTTATTTAAATTGCTTTCTCCGCTGTATTTCATCAACCTCTCATCTATTTTTAAACCAGACTGTTGACAGTTCACAGTTGACAATTTTGTTCACAGTTGATGAATTCTGATTTGTTTTTATTCCCCAAAAATCATGTCAAGGAAGGTGGAGGCGGCGGGGGGCAGCTAATTTCCCGACTCTGCAGGCTTTCACAACTGGGCGCCAAGCTAGCGGTTGCTGACGGCACACGTTATCCCGGGGCTGAGGAACAGCTGTCCTGTCTACCCAGGGCTGGAGGGTCTCTGCGGTCATCTGGAGGGAGCAGCGAGGAGAAACAAGGGAAGGGGCTCTGGTCTCATTCAGAGCTTTACCAAACATGCATGCATGTGTGTGTTCCTTCTTGCATTCAACAAATATTTATGGGCCTATGGTAAGCCAGCGTCCATTCTAGGCTCTGAACCAATGGGACGAGGGGCCTGCTCTCATGAAGTGTATGGGGCAGGTGCTGATGAGGGCTGTGGAGGATACACCATGGACAGTAAGAGACAGAGAGTAATGGGGAGGGGCTGGTACATTATATGGGTGACCAGGAAATCTTCTGACCAGATGACGTCTGGGCAGGGAACAGAATAAAGTGAGCCATACGGCTATCGGGAGAAGGGGGTTCCAGGCAAAGGGAAGTGCAAAGGCCCTGAGGTGGAGGATGCTGACTGCACTTGAGAAATAGCCAGGAAGCCAGTGAAGCTGGAGAGGAGTGAGCAGGCAGGAGAGTGGAAGGGACCAAGCTCAACTGGGCTGATGGTGGGCCTTCTCAAGAAGGCTTGTGTGTGTCGGGGCTCAGCCTTTAGATCTCATTCTGTCTCTGTCTCTCTCTCTCATACATGCACACACACTCCTTCTCACATTCTCTCTCTCACACACACTTTCCTTTTCTGAATTAAGAGTTCCAAAGAAGGTAGAACCTTAAACTTTAAAACCAAGTTGCTGAAAATGTGAAAGAAAAGCTCTTCTTTACAGAAGAATGCCAGCTAAATAAATTTAGAAGGAATACTGGAATTAGAAAACTATTATTTTGCTACCCCCCCCCCACACAACGTAATAATTGAGTCAGGAAGGAATCATTTGATGTTTACTAAAAATATCGGGTGAAAGTCACTGGGGAATAGGACATTCACACAGTCTCCAAGTGTCACCCCATAGAATACCTAATTAAAAGAGGAAATGTACATTTTTCAATAAACATTTGGCAGTCACCTCTTAACAAAGGGACAAAGGGGCCGATTTAGTGCCACCAGCAGTGGGACCACCTGGCATGTCCCTCCTGATGTGCCTCAAAAGGAAGTAATAACAGTGCCTTTGAAGTTCCAGTGCCCAAAATCCTTAACTTGGATCTATTCATGACAAACCAAATCCAAAATTGAGGCTATTTTATAAGATGACTGCCTAAACGCTCAAAAAATAAAACAAACAAAAAACCCCTGAAGTGAGTAGGTCCTTGTTCTAGAAGAAATTAAACAGTTGAAACAAAAGCAATGAGCGAGACTTGATTGGTTCTTGAATAATAATAATAATTATACAAAGCTATAAAAGGCATTCTGGGAAAATGTTGTGATTGTAATACGGATTATATGCTAGGTGATGCTGAATTATTGCTCTCGTAGGTGTAATAATACCTACTAAGGGGCTCGTATAGGAAAATGCCTGTTAATTTTCTTAGGGGTGAGATGTCACGAAGTCTACAAATTATTTCTAAATGGTCCAGGGGGAAACTGCACATGTGTACAGAGAGAGGAAATGGGGCAAAATGTTAATAACTGTCAAACCTTGGCAATGGGTATACAGTATTCATCCCAACATTCTTTAAACTCTTCCATATGTTTCGTGATTATTAAACCAATCGCTAGGGGAAAGTAAACGTTGCTTTGCCCGGCGGTGCTAGAATTCTTCGCAGAAACCACTCCTATCTCCTCCCCTGAACTGCTCCCTCCCTCAGTACTGCGCTGAGTTTTTCTCCTTCGCCTGCGCACTAGGGGGCGAGCTCTGGGCGGGGGTTTGGGGGGGGGGGGGGCAGAGAGGATCCTGCACCGCCGCCTACAGGACCTGCCTGGGATTGCAAAGAGCAAGGCTTCAACAGGGATTGGTGAGACCAAGGATGGATTGAGGTTTTCCTAAAGCACACATTCTCTTCACTGATGTACACAGGCACCAGTACAGTGAGAAGACTCGACACAAGCACCATGAATTGCAGCATCTGAGGTCTTGCAAAGACTCTCTTTCATGTTGCAGATGGGGAAACTGAGGCCGGAAGAAGCCATGCATCTCGTGGGAGGTCATTCTCTTACGTAGCTTTCCTCACCTGCTCCCGACCTGGCTCATCTTGTCAACGAGTTAGCAAACCCTTTTGAGCAAATGAGGATTCCTGTAAAGAATGTCCCAGGTCTGTTTTAAGGGGCAAGGCTGAATAAAGCTCCTTTAACTCGCATAACAAAGCCAGTGGAAGGTCCTGCACCGAAACGCCAAAGGGACAAGATACCCTGAGGGGGCCTGAGAAAAAGATGTCCTCTTCCCAAAGGCCTGAGAAAAAGATACCCTCTCCCTAAAGGCAGCCAACTCCTACAGCCTTTGACTTGGGGAGCCCTCCAGGGGCTGCATCCCACCTCCCTGACCAGACCCTGGTGAGGCGAGTGCCCCCCGCAGGTGTCACCTGTGTCAGTCCCACGTCCCACGCCCTCAGCCTCATCTCCACTACTCCCTGCCCCTGGTCCACGCTTTTTGGTCCCAGACATCACACCTCTGGGGCTTCACGGCCTCACCTCCACTGCTTCTCCCCTCTGAGTCATTCTCCTGGTGTCTGCTCTGCGTGGGATCCTCTTAAGGCCAGATACTATTTAAAAACGTCAAATTCCTTTGGGATTTTTCCTCTATCTGGGATTTGGGGAAGACAGAGCAGATGAGGAAGGAGTTGGAGGCCCTGCTTCCTGTCGGCTTCGTGGGAGATACCTGGGAGGAAGGACCGCCAGGTATGCACCAAAAGAGATGCGACCACACACAGCCTGGCCAAGCATGGCCCGGAAGCAGCAGGGAGCCCCAGACCCATAGGGGCCCTGGAGACAGGGACGGTTAAGGGCCCCTCCCTGCATCCCCTCATCTTCTTGAGGCCTTTGCTCAAATGTCACCCTCTCACTGAAGCCTTCTCTCAGTACCCTTTTAAAACGACAACCTGGCATTCTGATCCCCTAACATCGTTCTACTTTGCCTTTTTAAAATATGAGATCTATCATTTTGTAAATACACTGCTTAAATTACTCATTTGCTGCTTTCTGTTTGTCTTGCTAGAATGTGAGTTCCATGAGGACAGGGGTCTTTGATTTATTCATTGTTATGTCCAAAGCTCCTGGAACAGCACCTGGCACATAGTAGGTGCTCAATGAAAATAAGCTGCATAAAGGAATGAGGGAAGAAAAGCAAGGGTCTCTGTGTAGGGGTGACGGGCAGAGCAGCACCTCCACCCCAGCCTAGCGTCTGACTCCGAGTAAGAGCTCAGACCCTTGACAGGATCCAGGAAGGAGGCAAAACTCATAAAATGACTGAGGTCAGGTTTCCCCCCAGCCCTGTAGGAAAGGGGCTCCAAGTAGAAATGAAACCAGTTTAATAAAAAAAAGAAGAGGCATGCCACTCCCAACACCTAAGCATGAGAGCAGAGACTCAGACCTTCCCTCTTGCTTGCCGGGCTCCACGCCCCCTCCAGGCAGGCCTCCGTGGGCTCCTGCCTGAGTGCCCAGTGCTGTTCTCCTTGCTGCCCTGACCGCAGGCACCTCGGCTACCTGTCCATAGGGCTGCGTCCTGAAGGAAATGTGCCCCTGCGTCTCAGCCCCAGCACACAGCAAGTACTTACGACGGACCTGTTGATTTATGTGATGCACCTCACATAACACTGGGTGAGAGCTGGTGTTGGTTTTATAGACGAAAACACTGCAAGCTTGAGAAAGCAAACGATGGCCTCAAGGTCACAAAGCTGTTGATGGCAGCTTCACTTTGAATCCAGATCATTCCACCTCCCCCTAGTCCACTGCTAGTCCACTGCCTCACAGACTCCTCCACTGCCAGGGGTCTGGCCAAGCCTTGCCAGGTATCCCAGGAGGGCTGGATGAAGAGGGAGAGGTCAAGAGGAGGGGAATGATCCAGAGCTGGGGAGATGCAGGAAGGAGGCTGCCACGACGCTGAGCTCTAGTGGGGAAATGAACTGGCCACACCTCCCTAGACCACGCCGAACGGAACCCTTGCTTGTCAGCTGCGCTACTGATAGTGACGTTATTCAAAGTCACTGTGAATTGTTGTAATTAGCTAAGAGAGCTCACAGAAGTCAAGCTGGTTAGCCAACAGAGCTGGACAAGATGACATGGCCACCTTTCCTCTGCGTTCCGGAAGCTGAAAGCACCCAGACTCACCTCCGCTGGAGGAGTAAGGGCCTGAAGCTATTCCAGGCTAACAGAGTAACTGTCGGAGCACACAGGGCCTCTCCCCAGCAAAGCGCTTTCAGAGGCTGGCAGTCCAGAGTGGCCCAGCCGGGGCCTCAAGCAAGCGATTAGGCCTCTGAACTTGACTCCCACCTGGCGGGAAGCTCCTTGAGAGTAAGAACTGGACGCTGCTTGTACTCACACCCCCCAGGGCCAGACAGAGCCCGACACTTGGAAAGTGGGTGGAAAGGGCTTGCTGAAATAGTGAACTAGTCATCTTCCCAGGAACCCTAGGAGGTCAGGGACCACCATTCCCATCTTACAGATGAGGAGAAACACAGGTCAGGAAGGAGATGACACAAATCAGAATGAAAGGGGAGAGGAAGAAAAGACGACAGTGGAGAAGGCACGGCAGAAGGAGACGCGGGAAGCACACTGAGGAGAAATACAAGGAAGAGGATGGGGGCAATGCTGCAAGCGTAGGAGAAGCAGAAACATTCTGGGAGGTGCGAGGGGCGGGCGAGAGCAGGGGCCCGTTCAGGCGTCTCAGGCGGGCTCAGGCAGCTCCAGGAGAAAGGAAGAGGGCGTTCCGAGGTGCTGGCACCTGCTTAAAATAAAATGTTTCCACTGCTAGAAATGCCCTTGGGATGCCTGTCTCTCCCTCTGTCCCGGCTTCCTTGGAGGCCCTGCCTATTCTCAGCCACCATTCCCACTCGAGGGGCCCTGACACCTCTGGGGCAGAGTCTCCCACACAGGACTCACAGGAGGCGGCAGGCAAGTCGAGTCGAGGTGGCACCTGATTTCTCCGAAACTCTCGCCTCTGCAGCTGTGACGACAGAAGGCCACAGGCTTCTGCCCCCTGCCCCGCCTGCAGCTCTCAGGGTTAACCAGAAGGAAACCTGACACTCCGGGCTCTGACTGCTTACTAGAGGCAGAACCGAGAGCCAGAGCACCGTGCGTCGTAACCTGTCCAAGCCTCCCCTCCCTATCACTAAACAAAAGGAATCCTCCTCCCGCAGCTCTCAGGAGAGTGCAAAGGACAGCTCAGGGATCCCCTGCGCGGGCAGCTCGGGCAGCTCTCCCGTTCCTCGGGTCCTCCCAGCGCTGCCTTCACCCCTCCCCGCCTCCAAGGGCTTCTCCACACCTGAGCGAGTTCTGTCAAATGCAAATATGTTTGTGATGCCCCACCCGTGCACACCCATTCCTTGTTCCCTGTCATCCTCAGATGGAAATAAAGATTTGAGCCCGGCAGGAAAGGGCCCCTCCTTCTCAACACCTTGCTCTGCCCGCAGCCCCCCACAGAGCCTGTAGCAGGTGTCCCCAAAGGCTCCCAGCCCCTGTGCCCGCCTCAACCCCAACGCCGGCCCGGCCCTCTACTGCCATGACTGCTTTCTTGCCGGTTTCTCTCATGAGCTCCATAAACTGGAGGTTTTCATGCACTTGTTTAGCCCCAGTGCCCAGCAGAGCATCTAAGAAATAGTAGGTGCTAAATTAACAGTGGATGGACAAACAGCTGCTTGGACAGATGAAGGGATGGGTGGTGGTCCCACCCACCTCACTGCCCGCTGAGCGATTCCACATGGCTCTGGGTCATCGTGTCCGGTCAGGCTGCCCAAGCGATGTCATCTCTCACCGCACAACTCCAGGCCTTGATGCTCCTTGGCCCCGTGAATGACATCCGGGCTCTCAGAGTCTACCAGATGCAAAGCTTGGACAGTCCTCTCTACTACCCAGTGTGATTCTCCCTGCTTACTGGGGACTCAGACCGAAGACCCCCCCAAATGCTGACATTTTCCCCACAGGCCCGGATTAAACTCAAGCCCTTCTTTCTGAGGCCCGTCACCTCTGGTCCTGATGTTGCTTCTCCAGCAACAGTGCCCCATTCCTTCAACATCTGTTCTCCACCCCACTCCCCAGTCCTTGCGTCGCTCGGACGTTCCTCTCACCTGAACGCCTTCACCTTTGGCTTCCCAGCCTCCCCGCTCAGACTAGAGCTCCCCAAACACATCCGGGCCTCTCCTGCTCCAGCAGAAACCCTGCTCCAGGCACATTTCCAGCCTCCACGACCCAACCTCCAGGCCCCCGGCCTGCTCCTCTTCTTGCCTCTGTCTCCCTAATGAGTTCTCCCCGTTTATCATTTAGCTGCCGGACAGCAAGGCTTTTCTGTAATACACCTGAGCATCCTTCAGAGTAAAGCTACGAACACAAAGTATATTTGTATCCTCCCCAACCCTGGTAGAAAGGGATTATAAAGTCTTAATAATATATATAATGTTCACTGCAGTTAGTCACGGAACCCCAGGCATTGGGCTACAAGCTTTACCTACACTTCCTTCTTTCATTTTCACCCCAGCGCCTACGAGGTAAGAACTATTAGAATAGCCATATAGGCTCAGAAATGTTGTTTGCCCAGGGAAAGCCAGCTCTAAGTTGCAGAGGCAGAATGCAAGCCCAGGCCATCTGACTCTAAAGACTGTGTTCTTAAGAGTTTAATTACATGGTCTCATGTCTAGGCGTTTACCAAGTTCAGTGCTGAGCTCACTACAGTCCATCTCGTCAGCCCACCCGTGGCGCCTGCAGGAACCACTCTCAGTCACACCCCTGGGAGACACTCTCTGTGAACGGTACCAAGGCAGCACATCTTCAGGGTTACAATGTTCTGCATCTGAAAAGGCAAACAGGTGGTGTCCCTCCAAAGTATGTCTGCGGGGCTCTTGTCATGATCCCACTGGACCCTGGGCTCCAGGAGGGCAGGGATCTTCGACCTTATCTTCCCTGCTGCATCTCAGGCACCTAAAGGTGTGCCCAGTACATACTAGGAACCCTTATTTGTTCAATGAAGAAAGAAATGAATGACAACAGATAACAAGCACCTCCTCCGCCTCCCACAAGCCCCGCCAGACCTTTATTACCAAAGAAGAAATGAGTTTCTCAGAAAAATGAGGGAAGAAAACCACAGACATCTGAAGTGGCTACAGCGGAGAGAGCACTTCGCAGTCAGCAAAAGACTGGGAGGACCATGTCACCCATGAGAAGGAAGGTCAGAGTGAGAAGTGTGTATCAGATCCACAGCCTCTGCCAAGCAGCCCAGCGAAGGCCTCTTCTGTGGCTTCAAACAAATTTTCTCCTGTTCTAAACTCCTGAGAATGCAGGCTTCGTAGGGACTTAATCGTTTGGGGCTCAGAAAACGGTGAAGTCACCTTTCTGCTCTGGTCCCCGCAGCAGGAGGACGTGTGGCCTCCTGCCCCAGAGCATCTCTGAGGGGCAGTCCCAGGGCGCCTGCTACACGTTGTCTTTATTTCTTTGTCATCACGAACACACTGTAGAGACAGGTTTCTGAAGCAATGACTTCTCATAGGGCCTCTTCATAAAAACCCCTCCCCTCACTTAGAAACAGAGACTTCACAGATGAGGGAGAAGAAATACAGACAGAGAAAGAGAAGCAGCAGGTTTCTAGAGTGATAAAGCATCCAGGTCGCATCCCCAGCAGCCCCTGACATTTTTGTTTTTAATTTATTTATTTTGGCTGTGTTGGGTCTTTGTTGCTGCGTGAACTTTCTTCTAGTTGCGGCGAGCAGGGGCTACTATTCATTGCTGCGCGTGGGCTTCTCATAGCGGTGGCTTCTCTCGTTGCAGAGCACGGTCTCTAGGAGCGTAGGCTTCAGTAGTTGTGGCACACGTGCTCAGTAGTTGTGGCTCGCGGGCTCTAGAGCGCAGGCTCAGTAGCTGCGGCTCACGGGCTTAGCTGCTCCGCGGCACGTGGGAGCTTCCCGGACCAGGGCTCGAACCCGTGTCCCCTGCATTGGCAGGCGGATTATTAACCACTGTGCCACCAGGGAAACCTGCCCCTGACGTTCTGAAGAATGAGAAAACAGATGCCAGCTAAGCATATCCACCAACTCCTTTCCCAAAGCTAACACTTGCCAAGGTCAAAAAAAGCCATTAACATCTCACAGTGGCCTCACATAAGATTACCATCACCAGCCATGCAGCCTCACTTTACGTCTCCTCTTTAGCCCAATTTCTTCCTCCCTCCCCCTTTGCTTGCTGGAGAAAATAAACCCCAAATGCCTTTCTGAATAAAACCTGCATATGTTCATAAGAGCCAACAAAATAAAGCTATAGATAAAGGTGACCAAAAATGCCAAAGCAGACTTTGACCAAGTGCAAAAGATTAAGGTGATATTTTAAAAATGAAACAGTAACTTAAACTCTGAATTACTGCCTGAGTTTACTGCTTAGAGATGAAAGGTCCTGCAGTGCTGAACTTTTTCGTTCCGTGTAACTCCAAGAGGATTTTCTTTGCTCAGTATCACCTCTGTGAGAAATACATTTAAGTAATAAAACAACCTTGCAAGAGTGCATTCTCTGAAACTGGTGAGGGCTGGACAAAGTCTGTCATTTTCCCTTTCTTTTGATTACACAGTTTTCCCCCAACAAGTCTCATCTCATTTCTCCAAAACCTGAGAAAAGGGGATCCAGTCAGACCAGGAGCCTCCATGAGGTGACCCTTGCCCCCATCCTGCCCTGTGAGGCAAGCACGAGCTGATGATTCCTACTGCTCATCCCATGGCCACAAATGTCTAAGCCCCATCAGTCGTGGGGACCCCCTCTCCTTTTGTACTTTTTCTTGAGGCTGTAGATCCTGAGATGGCCATGACAACACAGGCAAACTTACAAGGGTAGGTGAGGTGTAGGCATCGGATACTGAAATGTAGGTACCTGCCTAATTCCTTGGGCTACACAAAGAGGGGCAGATCTGAAAGTAGAAGGTCAGCCCTGGGCACAAAGGGGAGCAGAGATATGCCTGGCACTTACAAAAGGCACAGTCTTGTGATGAGATGCCAGGACCCAACCAGGCAGGGGGGACGGTCATGTAGGTAGATCCAAGGGGTGAGCAACTGACACGGATCCAGGCAGGAGGGGCAGGAATAGGGACCCAGCTATAAGGAGGCGGGCTTGGAAGCAAGAAGCCATTGCAAGTCCTCGTGAAGATGGCAGGGTATGGGGAGTTTAGATGAGGATGCATGACAGTTATCCAGGTGCTGAGGGAACGGCGCGCGGGAGAAGCAGCTGGTACAGCTTTTGAGGGGCAATCAGCCTTAGATCCCCCCACCCCCGGCTGTGTGTCCTTGGGTACGGAATGGGGCCAAGAAGCGCCTGGAGTCTGGGCTGGGCCTCAAGTCTACAGAGGTCTGAGCAAAGCGGTGCAGCTTCAAAGATCTGGGAACTCATCACACACACACTCAGTCCTCAGCTCCAGGCTTCACACAAGCCTTTCCTTCCCCTGACTGCAAAGTTAGAAAGCTCACCCTAGTCTTCTCCCACCACTACCAAGTTTCTACTTGCATATTTTGATGTCAATACAGAACCTGTGTTAATCGGGCCAAAATTCATTAACGAAGGCCAACTGTGACCTCCAGGAAGCTAGCTGCTCTCCATCTAGTATAATTTGTGTGTCATACAGCCGAGGGATTTTTCAAACGCTGTAACACCGAGCTCCAGGGGGGACCCCCGCGAAACAAATTGGGATAGCTCCCGTTGTAGTAGGCTCCCTCCCATTTCGAGGAATTCTGCACCGCCAAACAATAAGGAGCACTCCCGTTGTGGCACCGTCATCATGTCATTGTCACAGATAATTAAGCTCATCAATTATCTCCTTCCCTCTGCTGCGTTAAGATGATGCTACTTGTGAGGCTCACAGGAAGCCCATCTATCAGCCACTCAAACCCTCAGGAACTGCGCTGCTGACTTCTCAGAAGAGCTGGCTGGTTAAAGCAGAAGCTCTAGAATGAACCACTCTGGGTTCCAATCCTCTCTGGCTCTAGAGCTATGGGAAAATTAGTTAACCCTCTTGTGGCTTATTTTCCTAATACGTAAAATGGGGGTAATAATCATACATGCCTCAGTGGGCTGCCCTTCTCCATTCTTTCAACTAAAGTTTGTCGGGCACCTACTGTGTGCTTGGCAGTGTTCTAGGTGCCAGGGATACAGCAGGGAACAAAACAGGCACAGCTGCTGTCCTCTCAAAGCTTACATTCTAGAGTAGGAAGCCACATACTAGAAAAAAATTAATATGAAATGAAAGAATGTATATAAAATATAAAGTGCTCAGCCCAATGCCAGACACAGAGCGTGGGCCCACAAGCACACTGAAACACTGGCTACATTTGGGTACACATCTCCCCTGCCATGCCTGCCCACAGAGCCTCGTGGGGCTTGCATCTCTCCAGTGTGACAGGGGTGAACAATGATACAGTAAGAATCCTACCGCGGACAGGAGTGAGGCAGTGTCGTGGAGAGGAAGGAATTTGGAGGCAGACAAACTCAGACTCAAATCCCAGCTCTCACTTCCTCAGCCCACAACCTTGAGCATGTCACTTAACCCGCCGAGGCTCAGTTTCTGCCTCTGTGAAGTGGGGGTGACAGTGGCACCTGCACTCCGGCCTTGTGAGAGGATCGGCCAGGGCTACGGTCAGGGCTCAGCCCAGTGCCTGGCACCGGGTCAGGGCTCACCCCCTCTGCCATCCCCGCCCCACCCCGTGTGGACGTGAGCAGCTGCGGCTGTTACGCTGCCCCCGTTCCACTGCTGAGAATGCGCCCAGGGTGCCTGAATCACTTCACTTTGTCATCCATAAGAATGCCATAAATTCCATCCCCGCCAGATGGCTTTGCCCCCTTCTACTTGTAACAACAGCGCTGAGCACACAGGTGCGCCTCGAAGCTACAGAGGGGCCTGGGGACTGTGAAGCGGGGGCAGCCTGGAGCCTCAGCAGATGACTACCCTCCTCTCCCCGCCAGGCTGTGAGCTCCTGCAGGGCAGTGGCCTGAGCATCCCTCCCGGTGCCCAGATGTGGCAGGGGCACGGAAAATACCTGAGGGCTGAAAGCAGCTGGAGCAGAAGCAGTCCAGGGGGACAATGGAGAAGCCACTGTTAGAAGGGGAACTTGCCACTCAAATTCCCCCACAGTAAGTCCTCTGTAAGAAGCACTAGTGCAAACGAACATTCTGCTCCAGACTCTGTAGGGCCACAGAGGAGAAAGTTGTATCGCGGGTCCCTAAACCTCAAGCAAGAGAAAATCTCTATTAGATTCTTCGGTCTCCTCCAGAAGCTCGTCTTCAGCTGCCACGGACCCAGTCTCTGCTTCAGCTCTCCAGGCCAGCCCCCAATCCACTGGTTCCTCGTATTCATATCCCGCTAAGGAAGCAAAGAGCCCATTTAGGGACCCACCATCTGCAGAAAGCAGGGGATTTAGACAAAGCCCATAACTGTCCACAGTCACACAAATATTCTGCATTTCTGATAATTCTAATCAGAACAAAGCAGTAAAACTGGTATTAAGAAAAATCAAATTTCCTTGTGTCTAGAAGACAATCAAATATGTGATTCTAACAGAAGGGACCTTCGGCAACCAAAGTGACAAACCGCAAAAGGAGGTCACACATTGGAGGGTTCCCTAAGTAGCACCCCCGAGACCATCCAGAACTGCCCCCATGTGACCCTCAGCCCCGCCCCCTACACACCCACAGGGCAGGCGACCAAGGACAGCACCTGTGAAGCAGACCTAATGGTAGCTGTCAGAAAGAACCCAGAAGTTACTAAAAAGGAAAAAACAAGATTTAAATTTAGGGCCGTGACAAACCACAGCTCTGAGGCATTTGGGAGGCAAGAGCAGGAAAGTGACATTTCCCCAAGCAGAAGCTCAGCTCCAGCAAGACGATCCCACTCGCCATCTGTAACGGGTGTCAAACTGCTTCCCCTCCCGGCTTTCCCACCCCAGAAGGAGGGAGGGGGCTGCTGACAGACAGGGCAGGGAGAGGTGGTCTTAGAGAGAGAGGTCAGGGTCTGAGCGAACACTAAGAGCACCTTTGCTGCCTACACTGGGGAGGAAGAACCTTACCTGTCACATGGGAGCAAAGAAAGACAAAGCCAGGTGCATACCCATACAGAAGAAATGGCCCCCTTCACTGCTGCTCAACCATGACGAAAGTGAATGTCCAGTGATGAGGACAATGGCAGAAACATGAAAACAGTAACTGCTGGAAGTAGAGCTTTGCACCCACGAGCTCATTTGAACCTCACCATAAACCTCCAAGGTAAGCAGGCTTGGTTCTTAAAATATCTGCCGATCTGATGAGTGAAAAGTTGCATCTCGCGATCGTTTCACCAACGTAAACCCCTCCCTTCCTGTTTCCACAGGGTAGTGCCATTCAGGGCTGGGGGCAAGGGCTCCACAGTCAGACAGCCCTCGCCCTAATCCCAGGTCAGCCACGCTCCAGTGAAGTCCGGTTCTCCCATCTGCAGGCAACGATGTACCTGCTTCAAAGGGTGCTCACTTTGAGGCAAATGAAATAAAAATGCTCACAGAACGTTTAGCACGGGAACTCCTCATCTGGACTTCTTCCCTTTTCCTCACCAAGAAGGCCTCTGCATCTTCCTGTCCCGCTCCCTAGGTCCACCTGCTTCCCAGCAGCTGACGACACGTGAGCCCCACTAAGGACCCAGAGACGATCCCCCTGGCCCCGACTCCTTCCTTCTGCTCCGCCATCCCTCCCCACAAGCCACACTCTGTCCCACCACAAGGTGTCTTGTTAGGGACAAAATAAGCCACCCCAAAGGTTCTAGGATGTCAAGGGCTCATCGTCCCTCAATCCACCCCCACCTAAGTGCAGAAACTGAGCAAGGACACTAACAGTGCCTCTGGCATCATTAGCTTTCTCTCAGAGATGAGGAAATTGAGACTCAGAGATCATGTGATCCGTCCGAGGTTACCAGGAGAATATGAAGTAAAGCGAGACTTGACTAATGTTTCCTGAGTCCTCATCGGATACTCTTACTATGTAACAAGTTGTCATTTCCCCAGCAGCTGGGGAAGTCCTTGCAGGTATTTGCTGAAATGAATTAAATCAAAACAATAAGGATACACCAGGAAAAGCTTCCTAAAGAGAATGATGAAGACAGCAGTGCACAGCCTGCTCTTCTTTCCCTCCCAACTGATTAACTGCAGCAGGACCAGAGGGCAGAAGGGTCACTGAGCGACCTCCTTTCTTAAGGTGACAGCCGCACCCACAGGCTGCATCTAAAAGGGCTGAGGGCTAGAGGTCTCCACCCCTCGGACCTCTGCTCTGCCCAAGAGGCCCAGGGTAGGTCAGGTGTGTCCTGGACGCATGAATTCAGACAAGTCACCTCAGCTCTTTGAGCTTCCACATCTTCCTCTGGAAGACAGGGATAGTACCACTGACCTTTTTGGGTTATGTACTAAGTGAGATAATACAGGTCAAGTTCTTGGCATGGTACAGCATTCAATAAACAGTAGCTACTTCATCTCCAACATCATCGTCGTCATCATCATTATTGATATTGTTATCCATGTCCTCAAGTTCATCTGAAAGAGCTACCTCCTCAAGATCTCTCGCCCTCAAAACCCCTGCATCCTTAGGTCTCGGTACGGCAGGGAGGGCTGGAGATTCTGCTTCTCTGTGAAGCAGTAGAGCCAGTATCGTCTCTCCCACTGAATGGTACAGGATGTGTGTCAGGGCGCGGGACCCAGGGAGCACTGTGACCGTGACATGCAGTAGAGGCTGGCGACAGAAGCACAGCATCCGTCAGATCTTTCAGGGGGCCCAGAGAGGGCTCCCCAGGCCACACGGGAGGAAGAACACGGAAGAGCCTCCCAAAGGAGGTCAGGAAATGGGCAGAAAAAGAGAAAAAAACATGTGAACCAGGGGAAATGCGCGGGTAGCTCTATTTAACTGGAGCCCCCCCACCCAGGATTTCTGCTGAGGCTGGTGACACTACGTGCTTCTCTAAGCTAACTGGTGTCCAGAAGCATCTACCACCCTCCCATGGGAAGCTCTCAGTTGGGAGTCAGGTGACTCAGGTTCTTGTTTCCACTCGGAATAATCTGACTTCTCGGGTCTCAGTTCCCACATCTGTAAACATTGTTGCAGGGCGGGAGTGGGGACCGGGGGGGGGCTGGACTAGTTGGGTTCTAGGCTTTCCTCCAACTCAGATACACTGCGCCTTCATGAACCAACAGAACACCCTACCTCAAGAGTGATGTGGATTCCCCTCCAGGGAGGGGCTCCTTCTTCTACTCCTACAAACCTCCCAGGGCATGTGACTGAAGTCCCGAGCAGCATTAGGAATCTGAAGCCACATCCCTGCCTCCTGCATATTCATTAGGAAAGTTTAACTTCATAACCCCACTGGTTCTATCAGTGCGAGCTGGGTGCATGTTTTTCATTTCCTCAGCAATCTCTCATGGATTTGCAAGACGAGGAGTATCTATCTCCCAAATGGCCTTGTTCCTACTTTGGGATACGAGTCGCCGGATCAGCTTCCTCCAAGGCATTTGTAAAGAAAGATAAAAATAATGGTGTCAGGATGTCAAACCTATCATCCTCTTAGAGCAAGTTTGCTAATCCTCCTGCCTCTCTTCTCATCCACCATCACCCCCACTCTTCTGGCTATCCTTAGCCTGTCACGCCAGTCACTTTTGCTTTGGTAGAGACTACATGTTGAGAGATACACAAAGAAGTGGCAAGGTCACGGTCCCTGTCCTCAGAGAGTTTCCAGACTGGCCGCCAGACTGGCCGCCATTACATGGTGGACCATGGCAAGTGACCTTGAGCACTGCAGGGTTTGAGAGATGGAAAACAGTAGTGGGGAGATGTCTTCGGGGTGACCTTGCAACTTGGTGCAAAGTTCTGAGGATTTGGAAAGAATGAGGCACGTGGGAGACCAGGAGCAAAGACACAGATTAGGAAAGAGGCTTCGAATTCAAATTGGATTCTGGTCCAAAGTAGGAGCAGGAAGCAGCTACTGCATTTGCTCGAGGAGAGGAGAAGCACAGTCCATGTGTCAGGAAAGGAGGCCAGGAAGAGCACTCGGAACATGGCCAAGAGGATGCACTGGAGAACTGTGGAGGGACAGAAACAGGGAGGGAGCACAGCCATGCAGGCACAGGGAGGGGAGGAGAGGGTCTGTTCCTGACAGGGCCAAGGCACTGCCACCCCTCCCTGGCCTCCCATCCCTCCCCCTGTCCCATCATAGTCTTTGATACTCCCTCTGAATTAAAGTGGAAGAAGACAAAACCAAAAACCTTCAAAGCCACCCTATCTCAATAGCATCTTCTAATTCTCTGGTTAGCTGGGGAAAGCAAGTAGAGATGGCTTTCAGCTTCCAGACTCAAAACTGTACTGACAGCTCCTATCTCACACTGAATGCACTAACCCCAGAAGCCGACACGTTAATTCCCCAGATGTGGCCTCCCTCTTCTTTATCTGACACCTGCCACAACGTGACAGCTGAGGGCCTCAGTACCAGCGACCAGGGCAGTGGGACACCAACAAGGTCATCTTCACTTCCAGGACCTGGAGGACTGTGCGGCTGCCTCTCAGTGCCTCCTCAGGGACCTCGCCCAGCCAGACCTGCTTGTGACTTGAGTCACCCAGAAAAGCAGGGGCTGACTTTAGGAAGCCATGCAAAGTGGACGAGGCTTTACAAAGGAAGTATTCTCCCCGGAGCTTGCATGTCCGCTCAACCTCAAAGTTCATCAGATGTATCATGTCATACTGAGACAAAAACATCCAAATGTACACTAATTTTTAGTAACGAGATAAGCACAGAAATTGAGAGTAAGCTTTAAAAAACGTATGTTTCTAAACACGCTTTCTGAAGCCCTGAGTTAGAGGGCTTTGTACCTACAAAGGAGAGCTCCACGGTGTGAGCTGAAAGGAGGAAAAGGAGGGGAAAATACACCCCAGTGGTGAGACAGGAATGAGACAGAGGCCACCAGCTGGCTGGAGACTTCCACTCCCCAAATAATCAGCCGGGGTATAAGAACACACTCTGACACCTGGACACTGGACATTTTTTGCTCACTGACTTAGCTGGGAATCCGTGGAGAAATGGAATCAACGTGGAGATGGCCCATCGTTCAGAACAACAGAAATGGAAGCAATACTTTCTAGAACAAAACGTGCAACTCCCACTCGAGATGCTAGTTTGAAGGTTCTATCTCAATAAGCAAGGGTTGAGCTTGCCACAAGAACAAAACCATTTTTTGGCAAAACAGCAATTTGAAGTTCATCCCTTTGTCAACAAAATTGCTGTGTCATTTCCAAACTTCTCACAGAGAAGCAATCAGCCAACAAACACCTCCATGAGTCATGACACAGTGGAAGAAAGAGAAGAATCCCTGTTCTGTTCTCCACCCCACGGCGCCTCTCTCATGCTGGTCTGGAAGACAGCATTTCACCCCTGGGCTCTGCCTCTGGTCATATCCAGACCTTCCCGCTCTGCACACGGCAGGCATCTGGCACACCGATATAGACAGCTTGGGAGCCCTTGAACTTCCATTTCACTGCTGTTCACAGAGTACAGATGGCATAAGTAAGCAGAAGCTAATATTGAAGATTGCCAACTCTTCGAGGGCAGGCACCATGTCCAGCCCATCTCCATCCTCCCAACGGCAGCCCAAGCACGGGGACCAGAACTCAGCAAGCCCTGTTGCCGACTGATGTTAACGAAATAGCAGAATCAGTCCAGTTCGGTTGCCATGTAGTTTCGTCTTGAAAGTATGAAACAACTCTCAAATACTCCATAGTCCCCAAGCTGGGAGAGAAGAAGGGTCATCGCCCAAACAGAATAGGGAGATTTTGTGAAAGGAAAATCCATTTGTTCCCCCGGGCTTTTAAGTCAGGAGCCTTGACAAGATGCAACATGATTCTCCTGAGACTCAGGCACCTGTCGTCACGAAGCAGTTTCCTTTCTTATGGTCCTCGCTGGCTCAGTTTCAGATTCCAGCCGCCCTCCATCCCTCCCCCACCTCCTTATGTACTTATACAGCCGTGGAACTGAGCCAAGATCCAGGGGAAAAAGGCAACACAAGAACAATGAAAATTGGGTCGCAGGTTCCCTTTCCCCCGCCTGTGTTTAGGGGCCGAGAGGCACAGGGGAGCAGATGGGTACAAAGGGAGAGGCACGGTGAAGATGGCCAAATGGGATGCAAAGATATATCCCACAAATCTGCTTCTTTATGAGCGTGGGGACAGTGCCTTCAAACTTGGCAACGTCATCTCCTCCATCTTCCCAAGGACTATCTCTTCTCTACTCCATCCTTTCTTTCTACCAGAATTTACTAAGCATACTAGCTGTTAGGCACGGGAGTAGGTTGCCAGGGATATAAAGTAACAGCTCTAGCAAAACAGGGCCTGGACAAGATGAGAAGAGACTCCCAAGGGTGACACTAAACTGAAATGATAAAACCTCCGCCTCAGCTGAAGCTGAGAAACAACCCCTTCATAAAAAAGCATCAATACCAGGCAGCTAAATGCCCTGGGCTGCAGTTGGAAAAGGCCTGTGCACATTTCCACTGAGAGACATGCCCACCGGCAGCCTTTACGTTTAGGCTTGGTTTCTGGGTAAGGACAAATAAAAATAACAGGTCTGGACAGCCACGTTTAATTTAACTGCTGGTCCTCCTTGGCTCCTGGGTTCTCTGAGCTTCCCTCCGCCTCAGAAGTCCAAGTTTGCTCACTGTTGGAGGATCGCAGGTTGGCCCTGCCCTCCCAGTGGAGAGGCAGGGATCTTCAGTTGTTCCAGTCTGTCACCCCCAGGGCTGGGCGTGAAGTCTGGCACGACGGTACGTGTATGCCGATGGTGAAGTTCATTAACCCTTTTCCCCAGAATTGAAAGCTATTTGCATATGGGAGTTCATTTGTCCTTAGAGATTCTTTATTTCATTGGCTCACAAAACTATTCCATCCACCGAGACATAAAAAAGACTCCCCAAGGCACTCAATCACGTTGGTTCACATAGACGTGATAAACTCACGTTTCCGTTATTTTCCTGTCAAGTGCCTCAGGGGCCACACAGAGACCTTCATGACCCGCCCTGATCACCTCTCCTGCCTCATCCTCATCCCTACCCACCTGCCTTTCGATACCTAAGTGTCTACTGAGTCATTTCTCTGTGCCAGACATTGTGCAAGCTGCTGGGTATAAAATAGCTGGCCAAAAATATATATAGTTCCTATTCCAAGGTGCTCCTAGTTTACTGGAGGAGAGAGAGGTTAATTAAATCATTTTTCAAATATAAAATTAGACAATATCTGTGGTGAAAGCCAAGAATAAAAGGTATGTGGTGCTGCTGACAGGCCCTGGCCAGCTCCAGGGCATCAGGGAAGGCATTCCTGAGGGAGTGACCTAGGAGCTGAGGCCTGCAGGATGAGTGGAGTTCGCTACAGGTGTGTGAAGCAGGAGGGGGCAACCAGGGCTCACTCCTACCTCCGTGCTTTTGCCCACGCTGCTCTCTGTGCCAGGCACCCTTCACGCTTCTCTGACGCAGCTCAGCCATCACCTCCTCAGGAGGCCCTCCACCCCTGATTGCCCAGGCGAGGTCAGATGCCCTCCTCTGTACATGCCTACCTTTATCAGGTCACTTAACATGACTGGTCCATCTCTCCTTCAGAACTGGGGATTCTATAATGGCAGGGACTTTGCCTAATACATTTTTACTTCTCTAGGGCCTAGAGAGGAACAAGCACCCAGATCATTCCTGCTGAATGGAGATGGATGGATGGATGGATGGATGGGTGATGCAAGGAAGGAAGGAAGGATGGATGGATGGATGGAAGGAACGAACGAACGAAGGAAGGAGAGATGAACGTAGCATTGGTCACACCCATTCCCCTCTCCTGCCTCTTTTGGGCAGGGTGTGTGCACATATCAGTATCTGGGCAGTCACTAGCATCTCTGTATTCAGTGTCATGATTCTCTTTTCTCCCTGGACTCCCAGAAGGACAATCAGAAGAGCCTGCCATCCTCCTCACTGGGCAGAAGAACAGGATCTTCCCACAGCCGCCAAGAGACTTTGGACAAAAAGAAGCCCAAAGCTCCACCCAGCAGCTACTCTGGCACATTCTGAGAATCCTTTACTCCATTTGATCATTCACTCTCTCACTCACAAATATCCATCACGTGTTAGATACTATTCTGGAAACTCAGCAGGGAACATGACGGACACAGTCACTGCCTTCAGGGAGCAAAGTATTGCGTAGCAATTAAGAAAAGATGACATCAGATCCCAATAATCGGTCTGAAGAAAGCAGAGCAATGGACTAGAAAGTAACTGAGGCTGAGGTCGGCTCTGTCGTGTGGTATCAGGGGGAACCTTTCAACTGAGACTCAAAGGATGAGAAGGAGCCAGTCATGTAAAGTTCTGGGAGAAGAACATTCAGTAGAGAAAGGCCATACACACAGAATCCCTGATGTGGAACCAGCTCGGAATGCTGGAGGGAGAAAAGCACACTGGGGTGGCCAGACAGAGTGGTGGAGAGAGAGATGTGGTTAAGATATGGTAAGACAGAGGCCAGGTCATGAAGGACGTGGGGGAGCTGGGTAAGGGTTCAGATGTCATTCTTCAAGTGATGGGAAGCAAATGCGGTGTTTCAGCTGCTCACTGAGCTGTCCTGGGAGGAGTGCAGGTGGAAACTGAGGGAGCAGTGAGGGGGCCAGGAGTGGCCCAGGTGCAGGACAACGGTGGTTTGCATCGCTGTTGGGGGAGGAGCAATGGTGGCAAGAGGTCACATCAGGATACAGTTTGGAGGGAAAAAAGACAAGGCTTTTTATCCATTCATCTGTTGATGGGCATTTGCATGCTTTCCATATCTTGGCTACTGTGAACCATGGTGCCACAAACACGGCAGTGCTTATATCCCATCCAATTCCTGTTTTCATTTCCTTTGGGTATATTCCCAGAAGTGGAATTGCTGGATGGTATGGTGGGTCTACGGGAAGGAAGGATATCCTGCCATGTGTGACAACATGGATGTACCCTGAGCATATTATGCTGTGACATAAGCCAGACAGAAAGACAAGTGTGGTATGATATCAGCTATACGTGGAATCTAAAAAAAATCAAACATGTGGGGGGGGAAAAAAAACAGAGTAAAATGATGGTTACCAGGGGATGGAAGGTGGGGGGTAAGACTGATGATATTTAAGGGTACAAACTGTGACGAGTAGTAAAATAGCCATAGAGGTTTAACGCACAGCCTATTGGACATAGACAATAATATTGTACTCTATGTATGTAATGTGATAAATATCATTGACAACAACCATATTACAAAATATAAATGCATCAAAGTAATGCGATATACGCCTTAAATTTACACGTCACCGTCAAATTTGTCCAATTAAAAAAAGAGAGAGAGGGCTTCCCTGGTGGCGCAGTGGTTGAGAGTCCGCCTGCCGATGTAGGGGACACGTGAACCATGGCCGCTGAGCCTGCGCGTCCAGAGCCTGTGCTCCGCAAAGGGAGAGGCCACAACAGTGAGAGGCCCGCGTACTGCACAAAAAAAAAAAAAAAAAAAAGAGAGAGAGAGACAAGGCTTGCTAATGGACTGGCTGGAGGGGATGACAGAAGATGAGGAGTCAAAGATGCCTCTGTGGTTTGGGGCCCGGCCACCGGGTGGGGGTAGAGTGTGGCCAAAGGGGGAGGTCCTGGGGGATGAGGACGATCAGAAGCCTGACGTGAGACACCGATCAGAGAGGAGTTCTAACCAGCCATTCAAAGCCGCCCTATCCATGCACCGTGCTCCTGCGATCCACTGCCATTAACCAGCTACGTTTAGAACTTCACACACTTCAAGTACTGACAAAAAAAAAACTGTGTGGTTTCGGCTAAATCTACACTCAGATCCACCCGTGACTTTAGGCTGTGCCATCTCAGGTAGGGAACAATCGTTCTGTGTCCGTTTACTTTATCTGTAAAAGTGAGGATAAACTGTTTCACCCCAGGGCTGGGAGGGCAGACTCCACCCAGGGCAGGGGAGGCCGCTGTAGGCAGGCTGATCACCAGGTCCTGAGGGCCAGGCCCTGCCCACTGGCAAGAGCCTGGGTGGAGTTGGCTGTGGTTCTCCATTCTTCTCATTATTTATGATTCTCCCTCGGTTGATGGAAACTTTATGAAGGAAAAAAGCCCGAGCAATTCCAAAGCAATACGGTCATACCGTCTTGAGTGACTGAAAAAGCAGGTCAAGAAAAATGACAGCTCTAGGGATAAAAATGTGGATCTACAAAACATGCAATCAAGAAAATCTGTGAGCTGTGAAAACCAAGTAACCTCAGGAACCCTCCCTGGCTCCCCACAGGACCAGCTCCCAAGAGTACAGAGAAATCTGCGTGGGTGGGCAGGAGGAAGGGGGAGGGGAGTCACCGAGGAGGAGATTAGACTCAGGGAGCTGTCAGTGCCGTCAGCACCCAGGGTGTGCGACAGAAGCCCTTTGTTTATACGACACAGTAATGGGGTGGTATGGACAGGGCCCTCCCTGAGGGCGCCCTAGGCCTGCCCCATCCTCAGCCTCCAACTCTCTGCTGTGGCCCCTGAAATGGCTCAGTCACAAGCTCTGCTCCGCAGCTCATCTTCCATGGGTGGGCACTTCACTCTTCCCACGTGGAGTGGGAAATATATATGAATAATAAAGCAATATATATAATAAAATATATGTAAATAATAAAGCAATGATCGCTGCCCAAGATGATCGCTGCCCAAGACAAAAAAGAAACAAGAAAACAGGTTTCCACAACAAGCACTTCTGAGCAAGGTACTTGGGATAGCACCACACAGAAGCAGCGCCAGTGGGACCAGCTGTGGCCCACCGAGACCCAGCGTCCACCACACCCCACCAACACCCAGCACCTGTTCAGGGTGCTGTGAAACTCCATCCTGGGCTGGGCCCAGGGTCACCAATAACCAGTTTGGGAAAGAAACAGTCTGCTGACGGGGAGGAATTAATGCAGACACAACCACGAAAGGAACATTTCAAATACTCAGGAAAAGGGGCTGCTCGTGATACTTGAAAACAAATCATCAGAGCAGCACGGTTGTATCTAAGAAATTGATGAGCCAGCCCAAGCCATTATCTGTAAGCATTTGCCAAGGCAGGATTAATAGCCCTTCAGGCTGCAGCCATACTACTTCTTGAGAGTTAAAGAAAAAACTCTTTAGAAATATGATTAAGATCCATTTTTCTTGCCAATTCTAACTGAATTCAACACCTCCTAGATGAGTCTGAATTGGGCAAGTTCTGTTGTACTGACTTTAGCAGTGTGGGAATTATGTCTGTCTGGACATGGCAAGTTGTCAGGGTGATGTTGTGGGAAAGCCTGGCTCCTCATTTAGTTGCTGAGGGACGACAGGAGTGTTAATAGCTTGAGTCTGACCTGCTTCATTATATGAATAAGGGGTTAAACACTAAGGCCCACCTCATAGGATGGGTGTGAGAATTCAGCAAGATCACAGCATGTTCACGCAGCACAGGGGGTGACACAGGACAGACACTCGATGTGGTATGGACACTGGTGTTTGTGTGATCAGCAGTGCACATGGGGGGCTGGGGTGTGACGCCCAGGGCAGGAGACATGAAGCTGGTCCCCGGAGAGGGGTTCTGGAGCAGATCCTGGCCTCTGGTCTTGTGAGCAGAGGGACTGCCTTTGCTTCATTCCTTAAAGTGGGGGGCTTTCTAGGCAGGGGCAGGCCTGAGCCCAGTTATTTACTCCCCTTGCACATCTGGCAGACTTGGCTAGGGTCACATTTCTGTCCGTCCCTTCCAGCAAAGGAATGGTGAGGCCAGCAATGAAAGCTGCTGGTCACTTAGACCTCCAGCAAGGCCCTGTCTCAGAGATACATAAACCCCAGCTCAGAAATCCCAGCAAAGCTACTCCAGCTCTAGAAAATGCAGGCAGCTCAGCCCATCCACGTCAGAGATCTGTACACATGCCGAGCAGAGGAGAAGGTCTCAGCAAGCGACGGATGGATGAATGGATGGATGAATGGATGGATGGATGGATGGATGGATGGATGGATGAATGGATGAATGGATGAATGGATGGATGGATGGATGGATGGATGGATGGATGGATG